>NC_070579.1:8527146-8689023 GCF_027409825.1 Scomber japonicus
TTTAGGTTTGTTTTCCCCCTAGTGGCAGCTCTAAGTGGGGAGGGGGGGGGGGGGGGGGTGAGAGAGAGAGAGAGTGAGTGAGAGTGAGAGTGAGAGTGAGAGTGAGAGTGAGAGAGAGAGAGAGAGAGAGAGGAGAGAGAGAGAGAGAGAGAGAGAGAGAGAGAGAGGCAGAGGTAGAGAGAGAGAGTGGGATAGAGAGAGTGTGTGAGAGAGTGAGAGAGAGTCCTGAAGTATAGAAACAGTCCACAAGTATTTTTGTGCTTCTGTAAGCTTTCAGTCTTAACCACCAGTTAGAGTGTACTGTATTTGCCCCAAGGTTTAAAATCCAAGTGGCACCAAATTATTGCCCCGAGATGCCTGTGAGTGACATTTTTACAGCTTTTCCAAATCCCCCCCCCCCTAAACCCACCCCCGGCCCCTCTCATATACAATTCATCATGTTTAGCTCCTCATTCCTATTGTTGGTGCAGAGTGAAGCTCGGTTTGATTTGACTCTGCACTATTTTTCATGTCAATACCAAAATGATGAAGGCCGAGAGGTGGAAAGAGGAAGTGGATGCACTCTCAGACCTCTTCCAAGGAAAAATAATAATTATTCTTCCAAGGAAAAATAATAATTATATTTTCTGGAACAATATAAATAAATAAACTAACTTCTTTCTGCATGCTCTAATTTCAAGGTCTAGTTATGCAAGTATGTCCAGGAATACAGTTTGGCCGTTGTCGTGTGTGCACATTAGCGTTTGTGCTCTCATGCGATGGGTCTGCAGTTACAGTGTTCAGTGTTGACTCTCCGCCTTTTGAAGGAATGTGGCGGTGGAAGCAGATATTCACACATAACTTGGCTCGTGACACCGCCGCGCCATCTGTGCCCATTAGAAGCTGCAACATTCCTCTCGGAGGCCTCGGAGGAATTACGGTGGAGGCAAAGAGGGGAGGAGGGGTAAGGGGGGTAAGGGGGGTAAGGGGGGGTGACCCAGCCAAGTTCTGCCTGAGCGTTGGAGCTTTCCCCCTGAGCTTGGTTCTGACGGCCAGTCTCCTGTCTGGCTCCGGGCCTCGGAGGATGAGGGAGGATGAGGGAGGATGAGGGAGGATGAGGGATTCAGAGGATGGCGAAGCAGAGGAGTGATACAGTTGTCTGAACTTATTAGAGTTTTGGGCGGTGTAATGAATAGTGAACGCCTGTAGGTCCTTACATAACTTACATAACGTTAACCATCCTCAAAATATTCAGTGTTGTCCTTCATTTACAGCTGAGCTACATTATATTTATATTTCATTAGGGTTGCTAAAGGGTGGAAAATTCCAGTAAGTTTCCGGTAAATTTCCATGGGAAGTAAAGCTGGGGAATTTTGGAAATATTCCAAATTGGAAACTTTCCATGAGAATTATGGGAATTATGGGAATTTATGGGAATTAAATGGGAATGGGAAAACCACTGAGGGGTGCAATCCGGCCCACTTTCCTTCCTGCGTTCTTTTCCTTCCTTCCATCTGTCCTTCCTACCTTCCTTTTTTCCTTACTTCGGTCCTTTCTTCCACCTGTCCTTCCTCCCTTTCTTTCTTCCTTCCTTCCTTCAGCCCTTCCTTCCACCTGTCCTTCCTCCCTTTCTTTCTTCCTTCCTTCCTTCCACCTGTCCTTCCTTCTTTCCTTCCTTCCTTCCGTCTGTCTGTCCTTCCTCCCTTTCTTCCTTCTGTCCTTCCTTCTTTCTGTCCTTCCTTCTGTCTGTCCTTCCTACCTTCCTTTTTTCCTTACTTTGTTCCTTCTTTCCTTCCTTCCTTCCTTCCTTCCTTCCTTCCCTCCATCTTTTTAATGATCTGGCCCACATGAGATCTAATTGGTCTGTATGTGGCCCTTGAATGAAAATGAGTTTGACACCTCTGGTCTACATGAATGTTAAAATCCCTTGTAATGATAAAAAAGTTGTAGTCAGTGCAGATAACTGACAGCAGTTCAGCAAACTGACCAATGAATTTTCTTGAGTATCTTGGAGGTCTATAAATGATTAAAAAAAATAACTTTTGGATCACTTTTAATAAAAAAACAGAGATATTCAAAAGAGCTAAAAGAAGAAGAAGTATGTCCTTTTATATTCTCATAGAGAGCTAACAAATGGACAGGTGGGCACCATTTCTCCGTCAGTGGTGTAACTTTAAAAACTTGGCAGTGAATCCAGACTCCATTCACTCCTATAAGTGTGATTTACTGCTTTAGATATTACTTCTTTCATTGGGATTCCCTTTTTTTCCCCCTCCCTTTTTTTGTTGTTTTGTTTCACATCTGTCTCTGTTTTGGTACAAAGCTCATTTCAATTTCTCGGCTGCATACCGAATTTTAATGTAGGTGGCCACGGAGGAAATCTGAACTCCATTTGGAGCCCTGGCAGTGTTAAAGCAATTCTCTATCCATTAAGCTGCAGAGAGAATAAAGCAGCCTGATCCCAGCGTGCAGCAGAGCAGCAGAGCAGGTCAACAGGTACATTTCTGTGGTGCGTTCAGGGGCGAGCGTGTCGTGTGGTTCAGATCAGCTGGTTTAAACCTTTGTAGGTGAAGCTGAAGGTAATTAAGGTAATTCATTAAATGTTACATCAGTCAGAGCAACTACTCTCTGAAGCTCAGGAAGAGGAAATGTTTTTAACCTTCCTGTCGTCCTCCCGGGTCAAATTGACCCCGTCTGTTTTGACTGTTCCTTCTTTCCCCCCTTCCTCCCTCCTTTCTATCCTCCCTCCCTCCTCCCTTCCTTACGTCTGTCCTTCCTCCCTCCCTTCTGTCCTCCCTTCCTTCCTTCCATCTGTCCTTCCTCCCTTCCTTTCCTTCTTTTCTTTCCTCCCTCCATTCCTCCTTCCTCCCTTCCTTCCTTCTTCCTCCCTTCCTCCCTCCTTTCCTCCCTTCCTCCCTCCCTCCATTCCTCCTTCCTCCCTTCCTTCCTTCCTTCTTTCCTTCCTCCATCCTAACTTCCTTCTTCCTCCATCCTTCCTTTCCTTCTTTTCTTTCCTCCCTCCCTCCCTCCCTCCTCCCTTCCTTCCTTTCTTCCTTCCTTCCATCTGTCATTCCTCCCTCATTCTCTCTTTCTTTCCTTCCCTCCTTCTTTCCTTCCTCCCTACCTCTTTTCCTTTCTCCCTACCTCCTTCCTTCTTTCCTACCCTCCCTCCCTCCCTCCCTCCCTTCTTTCTTCCCCCGAGGACAACAGGAGGGTTAATGGTTGTGGGTTTAGCTTGTTCAGTTTTTCTCTGCGATGGTTAAAAAGAAGAACGATGGCGTTGAACCATGCCTCAAAGCTGCTGGCTATGTTAACGAGTTAGAATGAAAACCACAAAATAATGAATCCACCAACACTCATTCCTCTAGTGAAGGTTTTATTACCCAAGGAACAGTTGTTTGGGCTCTGGTGTGTGGTATGTGCACACAGGAATGGGATACAAATGCACAAACAGGATAAATGGTGGGTCAACAGGCGCCTGCAGCTTTTGCCACAAGGCCTAGCGAGTTACTCCGATTCTGTCTGAATTATTGTAGAGAAAGAGAAACCCTCCAGACATGTTTTTTAAGACATAGAAAACAGTTTTGAATAATTATTTCCACCTAAAATGTTTTATTACCTGCATCCATCTGCCTCACTGAAACATTCAGAATCTAAGTATATGCAAATATTCATACAGTAGCACACACACAAAATATCTCAGTCCATTCTCAGTGTATATGTGTGTTGGAGGCATCAAGTTTCCACATCACACTGACAAAAAGTTTCAAAATTGATGTTAAATATCCAAGCATTTAGACGTCTTCTGCACATAGACTGTATAAAAGAAATGGACGTAACATCCGTGACGTCACCCATTGGTTTGTGGACTGCTGCTCGGAAGCCAATAGTTTCGAATCTTGGCAGCGCCATCTTGAATGTTTCAGGTGCATGCTGGGAAAAATAAAAACACGGATTCTACTTATATGAGGTGGGGCCATGGGCGGAGCGGGGAGGTTGCTATGGTTGCGAGGGCTGGATCTCGAGGACATTGGGCAATCAACCTGTCAATCAAGACGTAGCCACGCCCTAATGCATACCCTGCTTTATCGTCAAATATAAAATCAGGGAGGTCAAAATGTCCCAAATGAACATCATACTGCATTGAAGAAGGCTTTAAACTAGCGATTGAGACCATAAACACATTTTGAAAACGTTTACTGAGGTTAGAAATCAAGTGAGAAGTTGGTGAATTCTCCATTGACTTGTATAGAGACGGAAGTCCTTTTGACACCAAAACGGTCGCCCCCTGGTGGCCTTTTGATAGAATGCATTTCTAAGTTACTTCCGTGTTGGCCTCATTTCAGAGGACCAATGTGAGATTTTAGGGTTTTCACTGTAAAATTAAGAACTAATCATGGCCGTTTTGTAGACTAAAAGATTAGCAGATAAATTAAAAAAGATGTACAGCGAAAAAAAAACTATTAAGGAATATAATTCTCAAGTAATGATTTCTGGTGAAGCAGACCAAAAAAAAAAAATCTTTTGTGTGTTGAGAAGTAGGCTTAGCTTTCTGCAACAATCAAATAACTGGGTAGAAGTATGAGTGGCAATAGCTGTTTGGAGAGGGAAAATGAGTATTAATTAACTGTCTGATGGATAGTTTGACAAGATAAATTATAGTTTTTATAGTGTATTTCTACTTTGAGAAGTGCTTATATTGCAGGGTTGATGCAGAAAATGGGAACTGCATTGGCTGCCAGTCTACTGTATCACCTCAGGTCTAAAGGTCCAGTACTGTTACTTTACAGGGTGAATAGATAATCCATTTATTTCAGTCCAAAAGTATGACTAACTAAAGCCTTCAGTTTTTTATTATCACTCTCTCATGTATATATCTATCATCATTTTGTTTTTCCATTACAAGTTTGGCACGGTAAGAAGCACTTTGATGGCCATGAACAGCACTTTCCTCCTGTGCTTTCAATCAGCTCTCTTTGTGTGTATACCTTCCTCTGTTCTCTGCTTCACTCACTGCGGACTCTCACCACCATAAAACCGCAACAAACCATCTTTAGATCAAAGACGTGGTACAAGGAGAGCCATTTATCTCATTCCAACTATGAAGATATAAGAGGTTATAAGTGAGACTGTGTATGCTCACACAGCCTTCATATTTAGCTATGAAATATATAGAGAGAAAAAAAAAAGTGCAAATCTGGCATCTTTGTAATATAATGCAGCCATAATGCAGAGATCTGTCACTTGGAAGCATAAGAGGGGGAGAAAAACCAACAAGCAGTACAATAATTTAAATGACAACTTTAAAAAAAAAGTAAAAGTAGCATAAAAGCCACAAAGATAAAGCACTGTTTATTACTGGACTGTTATATTAATGAATGTAATACATCTAAAAAAAACACAAATTTGATTATTCCATTTTCATTTTTATTCAAATACTACACACACACACACACACACACACACACACACACACACACAGACACACACACACACACACACACACACACACACACACACACACACACACACACACACACACACACACACACACAGGGACATTGTAATGCAGTTGTGGTATTACCTTTTTCATTTTCAGGTTTACATTGCCTTCAGGCTTCCGTTAGTACTCAGAGTTTAGAGGAGAGGAAGGTACATGGAGGTGAGGATGTGGGCAGGTGAAGGCAGAAGGAAGCTGGTGAAGTCGGGCAGAGCAGGGATGGAAGCTAGTAGATGGGTCGAAAGTGTGACTTGACAGGCAGACAGAGAGATGAGCAGGAAAACAGATGACTGAAAGAATGACCGGGGTATGAGTGGATGGAGAAACAGAGAGGGAGAGAGGGAGAGGGGGAAAGAGAGAGAGGGAGAGCGGGAGGAATGGAGAGAGAGAGTGTGATGGAGAGAGGGGGAGAGAGAGAGAGAGAAAGAGAGAGGGGAGAGAGGGAGAGAGAGAGAGAGAGGGATGGAGAGAGAGGGGGGGATTGAGAGAAGGAGTGAGAGGAAAAGGGAGAGAGAGGGTTAGAGAGAGGGATGGAAAGAGAGAAAGGGAAAGAGGGGGGGAGTGAGAGAGAGGGAACAGGGGGTGAGAGAGAGAGGGATGGAGAGAGAGAGAGGGGAGGGAGTGAGAGAGGGAAAGGGAGAGAGAGTGCGATGAGGGAGAGGGGGGGGATGAGTGAGAGAGTACAGGAGACAGAGAATAGAAGCATATTGTCATTATACCATGTATAAAAGCATCTCTGTTGTACATTATGTTAAAAAAAGAAAGAATACAAGAATAAATAGCAGATAAAAGAATAAAAGGATGAAGGATAAATGCATGAGGATTACTTTGCCGAGGAAAGAAAAACAACAGAAACACAAGGGATAAGCTAAGAGGCAAAGTCTGTTTCCACCCCATGTGGTTTATATGTATGTATGTATATGTGTGTGTGTGTGTGTGTTCGTGTGTGTGTGTGTGTGTGTGTGTTTGTGTGTGTATGTATATGCATAGCAGCAGGTGGTGACATTTTAAAGAGTAAACAAACATGAGCTGGTTGATTGATTTCTGTCCTTGAGCTACAGAGAGAATATACCACTTTGCCATTTGGTGTGTTTCCCACCATAAAAACTGATATTTACTGCTCCAGAGCCCCCCCCAAACTACCCCCACCCCCCTACCCCCCACTCCGACACCCGCACAGGTGCTTTGAGTTATTATGGACTAAATTTCCTCTCAGGTTCAAATTGCTTGGAACCATTGAATGTGCTGAGGTGATTAAACTCCATGTAGTAATGTGACTCATAAAGCTGTAGGTTGCCTTTACAGCTGTGACAGAAAATGGAGAGGAAAGTTGCAGAGTTGTCACTCAATTATGTTTGGTACATGCTCACACAGTCCTGAGTAAAAGGTATTATCAGCTGTGTTGGTTTTGAACCTCAAACATTGCTCAACTGAACTGATACATAATGTGGCGGTGATTAGCATAAACCCACCCCTGCTGCTGTAGAGATATAAATACATTCAGCGCACACTACTACTACTACTACAGTCTACAGTTAGCAAGTTAGCTGAGTTAGCCGCCGAGCTAGCAGACAAGGTAGTAGCAGAAAGCTCTCAGAAGTAGTGTCCATGTTTCTGGTAGAGGTGGTGACTTTTGATTGACAGGTGACACTTGGTAGGGGGCGGGGCTTCAGCGAACTCAGCGGCCACGCCCACAGCGTTTGGGAGCAGAGAAAGAGGCTGAGTTTTACACAACTTTGAAGCCTAATTTCATATATTTAGCGATTTTTTTAATCATTCAAATTTGGCAGGGTGGTTAACAACACACTTGTCTGTAGTATGTCAAACTCAGAACACATATTTATTCTTACTTTACACGGACTTTAATATCAACTGATGCTAATACTAATATCTCATTTTCACACACATACTATATACTGTATCCATGGAAACGTGTGCAAACAGGCTGGGACAACACTCGGAGGGGTTGCGTGGTAGCTCGCTGCCTCTGCTGTGAGAGACAAAGTGTAAAGCTCTTCTGGTAAGAGCTCTGTATTGTGTGAGTGCAGTCTCAAACAATCATAAAAAGAAGCTAATAAAACAGTTAAGATAATAAAAGGATTAAAATAAAAGATAATGAATAAGTACAACCAGCAGACAAAACAATAAAAGCATGTTAAGACAAAAAGAGAAACACTTTGAATTTGAAGAGTAATTTGAAAACATCTGTAGTTTCAGTTTCAATGAGCTTGGTTCTTTGTTTCTAAGTTTAGCGGCCGCAGCTACCAAGGCTAAGCCTGAGTCACCTTGAGGTGCTGCTCAGTAGGGACTTCTAAGGGAGCTCAGTGATGAATGCTGGAGCTCAGCCATGCAAGTCCTTGTCGGTAATTAAAAAAGCAATTGTAAAATCAATTCTGAAATGTATTGTGTTTGGTGCCACAAGGCTAAAACTGGAATAGCATAAGCCGAGTGTTAGGTGTTAAAAGCCTGCTGGCTGAATCCTGAACAAAGACCATTTAAAGGGGAACTCACGCTGCTGCAACCTGAACTGCTGCCATCTAAAAACTGATGAATATCCTTCAGTATATCCTGAAATGAAAAGATGGACCTGATCTTAGTTTTATATTAACATATCTTACTGTAAAACTGATTACTGGTTATTTGCATTGTCAGTTTAAGGATGAGACATTTGCTTTTGTAGCTGATTTCTTTGAGCTACTGGTTGTTTGGTCATAGCACTTCCTCCCATTGCTTAAGACTCGATGTTATCTGTCTCACACATTCGTAGGTCGAGCATTTAACCCTTTACATACAGTTTATATTCTGACTCATAATTAGTCTCTCTACTCCAATTCACATTTATAAATTCCCCCTCCAGTCATTAATAAATGTCTGATTGATCCTTTATGGAGCCGTCAGAGAGAAATTACTATTTTATATGAAGAATATGAAGAATGCAACATGTTTAAATTTTTATAAATTTGGGGTCACATTAGGAAAGGTCCACCGAGAAGAAATCAATCCATCAATCAATCTTTATTTGTATAGCGCCAAGTCACAACAAAGTTATCTCAAGGCACTTTCCACATAGAGCAGGTTCTAAACCGAACTCTTCAGGTTTTAACTTTAAAGAGACCCAACATTCCCACATGAGCAACAGTGGCGAGAAAAAACTCCCTTTTAACAGGAAGAAACCTCAGAACCAGACTCAGAGTGGGAGAACATCTGCCTCGACCGGTTGGGGTAGAGAGGAGAGAGAGGAAGGATAGAGGAGAGAGAGGAAGGATAGAGGAGAGAGAGGAAGGAGAGGAAGGAGAGGAGAGAGGAGGAAGTAGAGGAGAGAAAGGAAGGATAGAGGAGAGAGAGGAAGGAGAGAGGAGGAAGTAGAGGAAGGAGAGGAGAGAGGAGGAAGTAGAGGAGAGAAAGGAAGGATAGAGGAGAGAGAGGAAGGAGAGGAGGGAGAGGAGAGAGAGGAAGTAGAGGAGAGAAAGGAAGGATAGAGGAAGTAGAGGAAGGAGAGGAGAGAGAGGAAGTAGAGGAGAGAAAGGAAGGATAGAGGAGAGAGAGGAAGGATAGAGGAGAGAATCACAATGAAAATCAACAATGAAACTAGAAGGTCCGGGACTGGAATCTGTCATCCGGACGTCTACAGGCCCAGATTACCTGTGAGACCAGAAAGCACAGAGAGAGAGAGAGAGAGAGAGAGAGAGAGAGAGAGAGAGAGAGAGAGAGAGAGAGAGAGAATTTGACCCTGAACAGTATGTAAGGGTTAATGTCAACGCATATAAGATTACATCATCATGAAAAATGTCAGATTCAGAGTGATAGGTGGTGGTCATCCAGGATTCATATAACTGTAGTTACATGCATAACTCTGGTTTCCTTTTCCATGGCTGAAATCTGCTGTCGGAACAGCTGAGTCACAGTTATTGATCAAACTACTCCAGACAGATTATGATCCATTTTTGTGTAATGAACCAGGAACTTTCTTACTTACTTTCCCTTGAAATGAAAAATAATCTCAACTTCACACACAAGCTTCAAATATGCACATAACATATACATGCTGGAGTTATTAGCAGGCGAGAGCTCGAGGGCTTTATAGATCGGGTTGATCTGAAAAACTGACGCCTACATGACTGCATTTATAATTTGTCTTTGCATCTTCAACATTTCACTTTTTCTTTTCTTTTCTTTTCTTTTCTTTTCTTTTCTTTTCTTTTCTTTTCTTTTCTCACACATATCTGCTTCACCAATAACATCTGCAGTATTAAAAGTGTTTACTGGAGCTGATTCCATGGTTGGAGTAGCACAGGGATGTCAAATATGCGGCCCGTGGGCCAGAACCGGCCCGCCAAGGTGTCCAATCCGGCCCACTTTCCTTCTTGTCTTCTTTTCCTTCCTTCCGTCCTTCCTCCCCTTCTTACTTCTTTCCTTCTTTGTTTACTTCCCTCTGTCCTTTCCTTCCTTCCTTCCTTCCTTGTCTTCTTTTCCTTTCTTCCTTTCCCATTTCCTGTCCTTCATATTCACTTTTCCTTCATTACTTCCTTCCTTCCTTCCTTTCTTCTTTTCATCTTTCCATCCCTCCTTCTTTCCTTCCGTCATTCCTTCCCTTCCATCTTTCCTTCCTGTCTTCTTTTCCTTTCTTCCCTTGGCCTTCCTTCCTTCCTTCCTTCCTTCCTTCCTGCCTTCCTTCCTTCCTTCCTTTCTTTTGTCTTTCCACTTTTCTCTTCTTTCCATCTTTGTTTCCTTCCATCCATCCTTCCTTCCTCCCTTCCATCATTTTATTGGTCTGGCCCATATGAAATCAAATGTGGCTGTATGTGGCTGATAAATGTCTGATTCCATGGTTGGAGTAGCACAGGGATGTCAAACATGCGGCCCGTGGGCAGGAACCGGCCCGCCAAGGTGTCCAATCCGGCCCACTTTCCTTCTTGTCTTCTTTTCCTTCCGTCTTTCCTCCCTTTCTTACTTCTTTCCTTCTTTGTTTACTTCCCTCTGTCCTTTCCTTCCTTCCTTCCTTTCTTCCTTGTCTTCTTTTCCTTTCTTCCTTTCCCATTTCCTTTCCTTCATATTCCCTTTTCCTTCATTACTTCCTTCCTTCCTTTCTTCTTTTCATCTTTCCATCCCTCCTTCTTTCCTTCCGTCATTCCTTCCCTTGCATCTTTCCTTCCTGTCTTCTTTTCCTTTCTTCCCTTGGCCTTCCGTCCTTCCTCCCTTTCTTACTTCTTTCCTTCTTTGTTTACTTCCCTCTGTCCTTTCCTTCCTTCCTTCCTTGTCTTCCTTTCCCATTTCCTTTCCTTCATATTCCCTTTTCCTTCATTACTTCCTTCCTTCCTTTCTTTTTTCATCTTTCCATCCCTCCTTCTTTCCTTCCGTCATTCCTTCCCTTCCATCTTTCCTTCCTGTCTTCTTTTCCTTTCTTCCCTTGGCCTTCCTTCCTTCCTTCCTTTCATTTGTCTTTCCACTTTTCTCTTCTTTCTATCCTTGTTTCCTTCCTTCCATCCTTCCTTCCTCCCTTCCATCATTTTATTGGTCTGGCCCATATGAAATCAAATGTGGCTGATAAATGTCTGATTCCATGGTTGGAGTAGCACAGGGATGTCAAACATGCGGCTCGTGGGCCAGAACCAGCCCGCCAAGGTGTCCAACCCGGCCCACTTTCCTTCTTGTCTTCTTTTCCTTCCTTCCTTCCTTCCGTCCTTCCTCCCTTTCTTACTTCTTTCCTTCTTTGTTTACTTCCCTCTGTCCTTTCCTTCCTTCCTTCCTTCCTTCCTTGTCTTCTTTTCCTTTCTTCCTTTCCCATTTCCTTTCCTTCATATTCCGTTTTTCTTCATTACTTCCTTCCTTCCTTTCTTCTTTTCCTCTTTCCATCCTTCCTTCTTTCCTTCCGTCATTCCTTCCCTTCCATCTTTCCTTCCTGTCTTCTTTTCCTTTCTTCCCTTGGCCTTCCTTCCTTCCTTCCTTCCTTTCTTTTGTCTTTCCACTTTTCTCTTCTTTCCATCCTTGTTTCCTTCCATCCATCCATCCTTCCTTCCTGTGGCTGATAAATGTCTGATTCCATGGTTGGAGTAGCATCACTGAGCTTTTTTTGGGGGGAGGACATTGTGTAATTTAAAAAGGCAAAAGACCCCCCGAGCAAAAAATAACAGGTAGTAACACCACCTCATAATCTCTGACTGTATTTCAGGTTCGGTTCACTTTGACGTGATTTATTGGCATGAAAGTAAAGAAAGAATAATGCTGGGGAAGACATCGGGGGCAAATTTTGCACACCACGTCCCATTTCTCTATTCTTCTTGTTTTTGTGCATTTCTGTAAGCGTGTGTGTCTCTGCATGGAAAAGAGAAATCACTGATATCTGAATAAAGACTGACAGTACGCTGAAGAGAGAGACGGAGGGTGAGAATTGGTGTATGTGTGAAAGTGAGAGCATTTTTTTTTGTTTGTCATCCTGCGTGTTTATGTGTGTGTGTGTGTGTGTGTGTGTGTGTGTGTGCGTGTGTTTATGACAGCAGGGGCAGAGAGCAGAAATCTCATTAACAGTATGAGTTTGTGGAGGGAAAATGAAATAGTTTTTTTTTTTTAAAGGCCTCTTTATCGAGCCGAGCTGGACAATTACCATCTTCCTCCAAATTGCTTCCCACCATCCTTCCTCCCTGCTGCTGCTCCTCTCTCTCTCTCTCTCTCTCTCTCTCTCTCTCTCTCTCTCTCTCTCTCTCTCTCTCTCTCTCTCTCTCTCTCTCTTGGTGTCTCTCTCTCTCCCTCTCCCTCTCTTTCTCTCTCGGTCTCTCTCTCTCTCTCTCTCTCTCTCTCTCTCTCTCTCTCTCTCTCTCTCTCTCTCTCTCGCTCTCTCTCTCTCTCCGCTCTCTCTCTCTCTCTCTCTTCGTCTCTCTCTCTCTCCCTCCCTCACTTCACACCTCTCTCTTCCACCATCCTACTCCCCCTTTTTTTCCTTCCTCATTCTCCTCAAATTTAACTACGACCATCATCTTCTTCATCCTCATCTTCTAATAACTCTCATCTCTTCCCTGCATCTGCATCTTTTCGCTATTCAACACCGTCCGACACCCTTTCACCCCTGTCACCCCTCTCAATCCATCCCTCTCCTCATACCCCCCCCTCCCCCCTCCATTCTCCGATTAGACATTTTTCCTCTCCTAACTTTAGCCTTAATTAAATTTTCTGCACCATTAATACTAAGCGAAGGCATTATCGGCCTGATTTGCGGCCCACTCTGAGAGAAGGAGGCGAGGCTCATTTCAGGTGCATTTCCTTAAATCAAAATGGTAGAGCCAAGCAGGGCTGATGGGAGGGGAAGTTGATCGATGGTGGCACAGACAGAAAAATCGGCAAATATAAACTCGGCCCAAAGGAGAAGACACACACAGTCAAATGCATAACGCACACACACACACACACATACACACACACACACACACACTGAAGCTGCCAAGCGTGGTTCTGCCTGAAGAGAAGGCTGGTAATTGACAGTGCAGGGTGCAATATCCATCCTTCCATGAACTCTAAACTACAGTCTGTCTATAACAACCTCTCCCCTGACCAAGATACTATCTCAGTACTGCTGCTTCAACAGAACTGGGATTATATGATAGCGAGACTTACAGCAAGCAGATATCAAAAGTATGCATTAACCTCAGGCGGAAACAAGTTAGACTTTTTTTTTTTTTTTTGCCTCCTCTTAGAATATGATCTCCAGTGAAAAATGGCTTGGCCAAATACGAGAAGCTTTTGTTCCTATATTGAAGTGAGTGAGGCAGGAAGTGATTAGAGATGTTAGCGGTGCTCTGAGGCTATAATGCACATGAATATATTTAACCAGCAGGAAATATTCAATGGATGAAAAATGGAGAACTAGAGTCTAAATCGAAGAGACTCATCCTTTTTTTAGGGTAGTCAGTTTAGCACTTTTCTGGCTCAGTTTGTAAGACTGACATTGTCTGAATTTATTAGTTTAAAGACCGTGTAAAGTGAATTTTCTTCTAAACACATTAAATAGGTCATAAATGTATTTCTAAAAAAGGTGTAAAAAGCATTTCAACCATTTAGATTTGAATTGTGGAGCTAGGCTTCACACACTGTGTTTCAAGATTTCTGTGTTCAGGATTTAGTGATTAGCATAAACCTGCTGTAGAGGTATAAATACATTCAGTGCACACTACTACAGTCTACAGTTAACTTAGCTGAGCTAGCCACTGAGTTAGCGGCAGAAAGCTCTCAGACGTAGCGTCCATGTTTCTGGTAGAGGTGGTGACTTTGATTGACAGGTGACACTTGGTAGGGGGCGGGGCTTCAGCGGACTCGGCGGCCACACCCCCAGCGTTTGGGAGCAGAGAAAGAGGCTGAGTTTTACACAACTTTGAAGTCTAATTTCATATATTTGGCGATTTTTTTAATCATTCAAATTTGGCAAGGTGGTTAACAACACACTTTTCTGTGGTATGTCAAACTCAGAACACATATTTATTCTTACTTTACACCGACTTTATGCTTTGGTTGTACTTAGGCCCAGAAGGGGTTTGATATAAAGATAACATGCTGGAAACATACTTTGTACTTTGAGGAATACCAGGACATACCATCTGTGGTCTCAATATATTGTAGTACACTATATATTATATATGGAGAGACAGAATTGGCTGAGAACACTGATACCACTCTCTTATATGTTAAGTTTGGCACTGGAGATAAGAGGTGATTAGCCTATCTTAGCATAAAGACAATAAGCAATAGAAAAAAGCAAGGCTGGTTCTTTCCAAAGTTAAAAAAATAAAAGCATACCAGCACCTCTAAAGCTCACTAACTGGCACGTTGTATGTTCTTTTTTTGATCCAGTTATTATGGATCACATAAGCAAGAAACGTACATAGCACAAGAGTTATGTACTGCAACAACTTCTCAATAAATAAACAGTTAATCCATTCACTCAGGGTTTATGTGCAGGTTGGCAAACTCACAGTGTTGACAAGACTCTGGGAAGTCACTGCGGCCGGCTGTTGTGTTCCAGGAAACAGTATCAGTACATAACTCCCTGCTACGAAAATACTGAACTTCCTTTAACCCGTAAGACTCTGAAACTATGTCGAAAAAATATCCTAGGCTGTGTTCGAAACCGCATACTACATACTACATACTACATACTTCTATACTACACACTAAACGACCAGATAGTAAGCAGACCGTTTACACTGTAGTAAACTACTCGATAACCCACAATGCATTTGGTTCCTACCCGAGCTGAAATCATCAGGCTGAAGCTGATTTCATTTTAGCTCTAACTCTGTAAATAAACCACTTTATCCACATTTCCAACCTTTTTAGGAAGAAAGTAAAGTAGCCCTTTAGATCCACAATGTGGCGCTAATTAGTCCAAATATCACCTGTTTAAAGTTTTGTTCCTGAGAATTCAGAGCCACTCAAGTTAGCCGTAGTGAGTAACGCACTTCCGGTCATTTTCACAAAAATAAAACACCTGTTGCCTTTTATTATTAAGAAAACCATAACGATAGAATTGGTGCTTTTATTTTGAAAACAGGAAGCGAACATACCCTCGCTGAGGCTAACTTGAAACCACTGAGTTTTTTTCAGAAGTTGCGTTGCATCTTGGGTAATGTGAGTGTGAGTAGTCAGCTCTTGATGCATACTCTGCATTTCTGGAGAATCTAGTAAACCATCCAGGAACTTCTCACATACTCTAAATCACATACTACGCAGTTGAAACGCACTACATACTTCAAATGACGTCAGAGTTAGTACGAGTAGTAGGAAAGTATGTGATTTGGAACAGACTCATAATCTATGAAAATCCCACCAAACGTGTCCAGATGTCTGGTGTCAATTGTCTTTTTGTCACTTCCTGTTTGGGGGCAAACTAGAAAGACAAAGTGACACCTAGTGGTACAGATGGCTCAATCAGTTTAAGTTAAGTTCAACACATTTTTCAATGATAACTCAAAATCTGCTCTACTAAACAGTTGCACAGAACATGACCAAGGTTATTGGAGTTCATTGTAATGCAGCGGATTTGGAATATTTACCAAATTTCACTCAACAGTCATTTTAGATATTTAACTCCGAATTCAAGAAAAGCAACACTGACAGGCTGCCTTACTCATACTGCCTTCAGTCATGCTGCTAGTGTGACTGAAAAGCAGATGATTAATGTATTTTAATGTTTCTTTTTTTCCCACATGACTTCTACTTAGTTTGCTGTTGGCTAGACCCCAGAACATCCCCGTTGGGCTCGTTACACCTTCCCATTCACACGTAACGAGCATTAAGGTTGACAGTAGGTTTGTACTAAATGAGCGTAACGCAGCGTGATAGGGCAGGGGCAGGGGTAGGGTGGGATCTGTCAGCTGGGTCGGTGTCTGTTGGCCGGACCGCTGCTGTCGCTCTTTGATGCTGCATTGTTGATGTTGTGTGTTTCGCGAGCGTCGCAGTAGCAGCCTTGTTCTTTTTTTGTAACATCGTGTTTTTTTTTTTTTTGCCTCTGAGGCATTAGAGGTTCTGACAGCGAGGCTCGAAACTGACTTTACACTTTGCACATCATCAGCAATAAATGATGAGTCGAACCCTGAGACATCTGCACACAGCTCAGGTTGAATAATGAATGAACTCTTGGGTATGAATGTAACACGGTTAGGGTTTTTTTTTCAAACAGCATCGCAGTCAACACCCACAGGGATTCTTTCTTCACTGAAAAGAGTTGAGCGGTTTACAGCGTAGGGCTTAGGAGGAGACGCTGGAGAAAAGGTACTGCGGGGATTTGTTCCCAGGCCAGCAGGCTACATGTGGCTTCAGAGATAGCGGTCTAAACCTTCTGTTTCTGTGTCATTCCACTGCTGTGTAATTTCTCCCCCCCCAACCAGATGCCGCGATGCAGTTAAATACTGAATAGAGTAGGAAGATTAATATTATTTCTCAGCTGTGTAATTGGATAGAGGGACAGAAAGCAAAACCTGCCGGCTCATTCCTGATGCGATGTTTTTTGTTTTTTTTTAGAGCAAGTTGTAATTTCTACTGTTTGATTTCCCTCGTGTTTGTTATGGCTCTCCTTCTGGAATCCGTTAGGGCCTCGGCAATCACCGATCACACATATATACACACACAGAGAGAAGAGAGACTTACCCTGACATTCACACCCGCAATTTCCTCCACAGATTTCTCCTCTCATGCTTCATCTTCCATTTACCCACAGCAATCCTCACACCCGCCCGCCCCGCACCTCCTTCAGTCCCTCCCAGAGCCCAGAAATAATTGACATGCTCCAACTGACTTGCTTATTAAATAAACAACACATCGCTCAAATGCGCGGGCTGCCTCTGCCAGTCGTGCTGGGTCTGGACACATGCGTACTGACACATTCAAGGTCCTATTAATCAGTGAGATGCAATTTGTTCAAGGGGTCTGAGGAGATGGTGTGTGTGTGTGAGTACAAGATGGTGTGCTGGTTAACAAGGTTCATTTATAGCATTTATGCGAGCGGCTAAGTTGTGTGATCTTGTTTGTATTGTTTTATTAATGGGATTATCCAGATGTTAGAGCCCAATCAGCTGCTCCAAGATTGGCTGTTCAATTTCCACGTAGATGCTATTTTGGAGGAGTTGTAGGAAGGATTAAACATGCCAGCTGTGATGGGAGTTGTCCACCTAATAATCCAAAAGACATGCAGCCCCTTTCCACCTGTCTCTCCTCTGCTAGTCTAGTCTTGATAACGAATAGCTTGACAGCCCAGCGGAGAGCCAGGTGTTGTTTTTCACCTTGTGCTCATGCAGGGAATAGTTGCTGTGCATGTGAGCTCTCTTAACGTCTTCACCCTCACCCATGTCCACACCTGGGACTGAGTGAGTTCAGCTGCAGTCCTCCACCTTTGGCCACAGAGTGCCTCCATACATACATACAAGTGTGTAGGACACATGCCCTCTTTAAAGGCCACGGCAATCTATTCTGTCAATAAAGTTCTTACTGTGAATAACGGGATATAAACACATGTTCTACTGGTTGAGGGTAGCTCTATTGAGAGATTTGGGTTTGGCTGTTTTATCTCTGCTTTTCTCAATACTCTCAATCAACTATAAACTACATCCTGATATGTCATGATCCGGGTGTAGCAACATTTCAGTCACAACCTTGTCAAACGTCTTCTTTAATATGTCATATTTGCTGCTGTGTTCCAGTCAAGTTCATGTTCATGTTAAATATAGTAATCCCTCCAAATGTTCATATCTCAACCAGAAGACATGATGACTACACTGTAACAAATTACTGTAAAAATACAGTGAATTTCATACAGTAATGTACCGTTTTCATGAATACAGTTAAATACTGTTAATGTCGATGCCTTTCTGCAAAAAAATACTAACGGTAAGCTACTGTGTCATTTTACGGTATAATACAGTATTTTTTGTTTAAGTCCGCCTACAACTTGTGAGCAACATGCTGCCTCAGGTCCAGACCTCATTTAGCACAGTCAACTTAGAAAATCATACAATG
This sequence comes from Scomber japonicus, assembly GCF_027409825.1. Taxonomy (NCBI): domain Eukaryota; kingdom Metazoa; phylum Chordata; class Actinopteri; order Scombriformes; family Scombridae; genus Scomber; species Scomber japonicus. The sequence continues at coordinate 8,545,121 of NC_070579.1, forward strand.
GGCAAAAACATATTCAAGATAGATGGAAGAAACAGGAAGAATATAAGAAGGTGATTTTCGACTTGACTCTGACCCAGCCAGCTCTGCACTGGACTGAGAAGATTACCACCTTCTGCTCTCCTTGTAATCCACCCTGCTCCGGTGCTTTACTAAACAAGGTAATTGCATTTTATCAAATTCAGCATTTTGTCTCAAGTTTAATTTTCATTTCTTTGGTTGCCTTTTCCCCCCAAAAGATTAACATTAGTCAAAATTACCGCTTGGCATTAGCTACTTTGTGAACCGCATGTTGCATGCTAATGTTAGCTAGCATATCCGTGGGACTGCATTAATGATCAGATCAGCAGACTAAATCAAGTTAATGTTAGCTAGCTTGGTCAAATGTTGCGTCTAATCAAATATGTGAAGTAGTCTCTACTTTACCATTTGTTGTGTTGTGGGGTTATTTCATGTAAAAATGTTTGTGGGATGTGTCATACTAAGGAGGGGAAATTTGTTTGTGATGTAAGCATAATTTCATAATTAATTTGGATGCATTGTCCATGTTTTACAGATACCTGCTCCTGCAGCCAGCGTTACTGTCACTGAACCTCCCAGCTAGTCCACACCTGTTACTGCTTGGTAAGTGTCACATAAGCAAGGCTTAGAGTATAACGTCAATCTGTCTAATAAACTTATGTTTTGTTGTGGTATCTTGTAGATGTAGTTCTTTCATCAATGTTGTTTTTGTGGAAATAAATGATACTTCATGTAATAGAGTAAAAAAAGGAAGATATAGTCTTTGAGTGTTCAAAATGTCATCAAGTGTGCTGAAGTAAATTGTAGTATTTTAAAATACCTGGATAGGGCCCTGATGACCATACTTGATACTGTTTTGTGACATTAACTATCATTTTTGTCTGCATCAGTTGCTAGTGATGAAGCCAAAGTTGGACACTGGATGATCAGCATTGAAAGTCATGTCATCTGTGAAGACATCCAACCAAGCTTCATCACAGGGCTGTACTGTTCAACTTCAACACCAAGACACGCTGCAAAGACACTGGAGTTTATTCAAAGGACAGCCTGGAATGTATTGATCAACAAAGGCCAACTAGGGGAAGCTGATGTCCAAGACAATGGCGAAGCCGGTCAAAAAAAAAAAAGACGGCAAATATGAAGTGGCCACCCGTCTAAAAAACTCGTGGACTTTGAGTGGGGCTTTGTTTAGCCCACGAGAGACACACAGGACCTCACTCTCAACCACTGCAACCAGATGTTCATGTTGTCATTTTAAGGTAATAAGTCTCAGAATTGAGTTCTGTTCACTTCAGTGTATTTCAGTTATGCAGTTCCAGGTTTGTTCTTTCATTTGCGTTCTGTTGCACATGATCATAACTAATGAAAGATGGATTACAGGCAGGTTACATTACGTTTGGTAAGCAAGTTGTATACAGTTTGTTGAGAACCTGAACATGATAATTGTTGTTATGCAATGTATTGTAACGAACTGGACATGTTACTGTTTTTTGTTTTATACATTTGAGAGTTTAAGCCAGATTCTGTTCTGTTCAGTTAAAGTACTGGTTTTTCCGAGTGTCTGTGAACGCGTCTTGAGAGTGAGACTTGCAGCTAGCGTACAGGTGTGTTTGTTATTAGCCTCTGCATAAGAAGACGGTAGCACGTGTGCGGCTTAATTACATTGAGTTTAACAGTTACTAAATGTGTTTACCACTGCACTGATTTCAATAAATGCCGAGTGTTGTAAGGTTATCTCTTGTCTGAGCCATTTCTATTTTCAGGGGTTTTATTTTGAAATGTAAAATTTCAACAGTGTTACACCGTAAAGATCACATTACGGTACAGGAACAGTTTTAATAAATATTACAGTAATAAACTGTTTAAGGAGATTACAGTAGCAAGTGTAAAATAACAGTATTATACTGTAAAGCTGACATTATATACAGTACATTACCGTAATATTTTTAACAGTAATTAACTGTTTTTTAGATTACAGTAAGGATACTGTAAAATAACAGTACATTGCTGGCGTCTATAGCTGCCAGTAATTTACTGTTATTTTACAGTAATTTTTTTTACAGTGTACTGTAAGTGCCTGACCCACCTCACCAGCTCCTCTGATTGCAAAGCAAACCGTGAGATGTAGCGTTTCTTTCAAATCACTGAAAGGTGAGACCGGCCGTCCTGCAGCGATACCGGTTGCTTATATGATCTAACAATTCTGTTACACAAGAAATCTCTCCAGGCTGATACGTTTCAAATAAACCAGTCTGCAAATAATTCAAGTTCAAATAATGGCTCCAGTTGCTTTAACCTTCCTGTCGTCCTCCCGGGTCAAATTGACCCTGTCTGTTTTGACTGTTCTTTCCTTCCTTCCTTCCTTTCCTCCCTTCCTTCCTTCTGCCCTTCTTTCCTTCCCTCCTTCCTTCTTTCCTTCATTCCTTCCTTCTGTCGTTCTTTCCTTTCCACCTTCCTTTATTCTGTCCTTTCGTTCCCTCGTTCCTTCCTCCCCCTTCCTTCCTTTCCTTCCTTCTGTACTTCTTTCCTTTCCATCCTCCCTTCCTTCTGTCCTTCTTTCCTTCCTTCGTTCCTTCCTCCCCCTTCCTTCCTTTCCTTCCTTCTGTCCTTCTTTCCTTCCTTCCTTTCCTCCCTCCCTCCTTCTCTCTTTCTTTCCTCCCCCTTCTTTTCTCCCTTCCTTCCTTCCTCCCCCCTTCTTTTCTCCCTTCCTTCCTTCCTTCCTTCCTTCCTTCCTTCCTTTCTTCCTTCCTCCATCTCTCCTTTCCTTCCTTTCCTTCCTCCTTTCCATCCTTCCTTCCTTCTTCCTCCCTTCCTCCCTCCTTTCCTTCCTTCTTTATCCCTTCCTTTCTCCCTTCCTTCCTTGACTCGAGGACAACATATGCTTATATGATCTACCATTTCTGTTACACAAGAAATCTCTCCAGGCTGATACGTTTAAAATAAAACAGTCTGCAAATAGTTCAAGTTCAAAAAATGGCTCCAGTTGCTTTAAATCCACAGCTTAGCTCCATCGCCTCGACAGGATCAGAAACAATCACAGGTCTAGATGGAAAGGTTTGAGCTGTTTGGATCAAAGCGAGTATGTCTGAGTTGGCTAGAGGCCAGTTTGGAGAACAGTTAGGATAACAGTGCTTGTATTAGTTAACTCACAGGTGTGAATATGTGCAACTAGAGGCAGGCTCTAAAAATGTGCTGAGCTGAGCCCCGCTCGGTAAACACAGATTTAAGAAGTGTTATGAGAGATTTTGCTGCTATGTGCAGATCGAGGAAATGAAATCCATTAAATAATACATGGGAGAGTGAGAGAGTGGGAGAGAATTGGCCAACAGTTAGTGTTAAAATCTGTAATATAAACAATGTTGGTTGGTAGTTGAGGAAGCTGCTTTTCTTCAGTCACACAGGAATAAGAAGTGTAGCTCTCTAACAGTGGGCCGCTGTGGTAGACGCAGCAAGAGGTGACATCATCAAGCTCGACTGATTAAAAGAAGTCAGATAATAATAATAATACATTTTATTTATAACGCGCTTTTACAAGTGCTCAAAGACGCTTACAAGTAAAAAAAAAAGACATAAAATGAAAAGAACAAACAATGTAGAAGGTTAAAAAGACTTTAAATGGAAAGAGGATAAAAAACAGTTTACAGGTTAAAAGCCAGTTTAAAAAGGTTTTGTTTTTAGGAGTGATTTAAAGGTATGGGGGTCTGTACAGTCTCTGATGGGTTTGGGGAGTGAATTCCAGAGGGTGGGTGGGGAGCGGCAGCGGAGAAGGCTCTGTCCCCCCAAGTTCGGTGCTTGGTCCTAGGCGGTAGGGCAAGGAGATTTCCCCTCTGACGATCGGAGGGCACGGGAGATGGGGAGGGGGTAGTGTTGGAGCAGGTCTGTGAGGTAGGTGGGGGCCAGGTTGTTAAGTGATTTGTGGGTGAGCAGGAGGATTTTGAATTGTAAACGGTCTGAGACGGGGAGCCAGTGCAGTTTTTGGAGGATAGGGGTGAGGTGTTCTCGGGAGTGGGTGTGGGTGAGCAGGCGAGCAGCGGAGTTCTGAATGTATTGGAGTTTATTGAGGAGTTTGGATGATGAGCAGTAGTCTAGTCAGGATGTTATAAAAGCATGAATCAGGGTTTCGGCAGCAGAGAAGGTGAGTGAGGGGCGGAGACGGGCGATGTTCTTGAGGTGAAAGAAGGCGGTCCAGATCTACAGTATGTGACATATTTTCACTCTAGATTTTGATCAAGTAAAGCAGACTTATATTTCTTTGGGGTTAAATTGTCCAAAAGGGATGAAAGAAGATTATAATTCATGCTCTAGCTATAGGAAAAAGGTTCTCCGTTCTGATTCCTAATAAACTTAAGTTTCATAGACTCTGCTAGCCTGTTATCAGAAGTCATTAAGTGTCAGTGCGGTGGCGCCTAGCTGCCATTTCAGCAAATTAGCTCCACATAATTGTACTCGGCTATTGCTTAAAATTCATATAGCTGTCAGATGACTGTCAGCACGCCTGGCTCTGAGAAATGATCGAGCACATGGAAGCAAAGACAGAATGATCGAGTGGAGGAACAAGGTCGAAAACAAAGGGGAGACAAGAGATGGACAAGGTGAAGGGGAGACGGTGGAGGAGGGGGGGGGGGTGCGGTGATGACAGAGACCGATTAGAAGACAGAGCGAGACAAATAGAGACGGAGAGAGAGTGACAGCAAAGCTTCTTTCCTGCTGCGGTGGCTGCAGACAAGGGGGCGGGACTTAGGAGTGAATGAAGAATGAAGAAAGAAGAGGAGCAACGTTGACCCCTCACACGCCATAACACACATACACACACACATTCAATATACACACACACACACACATACGTTATCCCACACAGATGGTTGCAGTAGCCATGACGACACCATGCACCAGTTAAACATTCATAATGTGTATGTAGGGGCTGCATGTAGTCATCATGTATGCACTGCACTCACACACAAACCAGCGTCATTATTATAATATCTCATATACGCCTGCTGTTGTATTAAATATGACTTCAAACTTAATAATTTAGAAACACCATCTGGCTTAAATGTGTTTGTTGGTTTGTAAAAATGTTAATTTTGTATAGAGGGTGTATATAGATGGTGATGGGCTCGTGGGGCTCAGTGTAGGCCAGCTCAGTGAGTTACTGTAATGTAGTTAATGTAGTGTGATGCACTTTGTGTTGTGACTATAAAGTTGTTGAACTCATCCGCAGTGTGTTTACTGTATGCTTTTCCACCATCATGTGCTTTTTGTACTTAAACATAGCTTAACTACAATTATCTGTAACCTGCTGGTAGTTAAAGTACATTCATATTTTGTGCCTTGGGCATAACTTGAATAGGCCCCATCTTCCCCAATTCCCAAGTAGCCACAATCGAAATTAGGTTGTGTATAAAGAAAATTTATTGATTTGTGTAAATAAATTTTCTTTATACACAACCAGACGGGGAGTTCTGGTCCTCTGAAATGAGGCCAACGCGGAAGTAACTTAGAACTGCATTCTATCAAAAGGCCACCAGGGGGCGACCGTCTCTATACAAGTCAATGGAGAATTCACCAACTTCTCACTTGATTTCTAACCTCAGTAAACGTTTTCAAAATGTGTTTATGGTCTCAATCGCTAGTTTAAAGCCTTCTTCAATGCAGTATGATGTTCATTTGGGACATTTTGGCCTCCCTGATTTTATATTTGACGATAAAGCAGGGTATGCATTAGGGCGTGGCTACGTCCTGATTGACAGGTTGATTGACAGGTTGATCGACCAATGTCCTCGAAATCCAGCCCTCGCAACTACGGAAGAAGGAAGGAAGGGAGGGAGGGAGGGAGAAAGGAAAAGAGGAAGGGAGGAAGGAAGGACAGAGGAAAGAATGGAGGTAATGGGGAGGAAAAAGGAAGGAAGGAAGGAAGGAAGGAAGAAAGGAACAGTCAAAACAGATGGGTCAATTTGACCCAGGAAGACAACACGAAGGTTAACTGAGTTGAGAGGCATATTTCTGCTGGCATGTGACTTTTTTGTAAGCTTATTTAGTTTCATATACACCACACGAGTTAAATGAGTATGATGAGTATCAGTAGCTCCTAAAGCTAACCCTAACCCTCAACACTGTTCATACTGTAGTTTTCTTTTTAATATAAGGCATCTAGTGTAGTTGCATCTTGATAATTAAAGTACTAATATGTCTAAAGATGAGCATCATGATGTATATATAGTATAATGTAAGTCACTCTGACAGCCTGCATGCATTAACAGCACCAACTGCCAATTAGTTTAATACAATTACTTTAAATTCATTTTCAAAGCATCAGCACATTACGTGTGAATGATACCTATTTAGATAATGACTCATTGTTAAACAGCTAATCAGCATCCTTTCACATTAATGGTTATCTGATCAACTAACGAGCCCACGTTTCCAGAAAGGAGCTAATTGAGAGTTTAAGCTGAGAGCAGGACTGTGAGAGTCACTGTCCGTCACCTTTATTAAAACGCCTGACATTTGAAGCCGTGTCATTTTCATAACAGTTTTTCTTCCTTTTCTTTCCCTTCACAATACATAACCTTTTTTTCCCCCCCACATCAGCATTTCAATGACTCAATCAATATTTCAACGTGTTTTTAGGACCTGCTTCACACTGAATAATCCATTTAAAATTCAGCTGACACAGTGACACAATGGCTGTATGTAATCAAGCTTTCTAAAGTAGCTGACTTCAGTTGACTGTAGTTTATTTTAAAGAGGAATTTAACCTGTGAATACAATTATAAATATCATATACAAGAACATAATCGGAATAATAAGAGATTAGTCTTGAGGTTTTTTTTACACAGAGACACTCTGCTGTTTTTACCGTATCCAAACAGGGCATGTCTAACAAAAGATAGCTTTGCATTGCATCATGGGAAATGTAGGAGCCAGTGTCTTTGGACCAATACTAAAAAGTCAGGGTAATTCAGCCCCTGTTGCATCATATTTGACCCCCCCCTTTTTTTTCACTGGAGTACCACTTTAACCGAGACTGATGTTAATTGAATTCTGAAGGTTGGGCACCAACGTTGAAATGTCAAAAAAATTAGCAGAAAGTTTTCATATCCTCCGCTTGGCATGCTAATATCTGATGGCGGTCGCTTAATTTATTTTTAAATAAATGCAGCATTTTTCTTTTTTTTTTAATTAAAAAATATTTTTTTAATTTAAAATTAACTGAGGAAAAAATAAAATAAATAAATAAATAAATAAAATAAAATAAAATAATTAAATACATACATAAAAAGATAGTAAAAGTTAAAAAAATTTTTTTTTATAAATTAAAAATAAATACAAACAAACAATATAAACAAATTGTAAACAAATAAATAAAATAAACTAATAATAATAAAAAAAATAGTAATACAAAAATAATAATACAAAAACAATAATATAATATTAAATTAAATAAATAGATAATACATTAAAAATAAATAAATAAATCCTCATTGCAAGCATCTTTGTGGAGCCTTTATTTGAGTGTTTGTTGTTGAATAAGCATTTCTAAAGCACAGAGTGGAGTGTGCAGCTTGTATTTTTAAGGGTCAAAAAGAACAGTTTGGTATGAATAATTAATAAAGTGATATCTCATTTGAACTCATTGCATCTAAATGTTTATAAACCCAGACCAGAACTGTCTTTTTTTTTTCTGTTACGTTTTTTAACAATTCATCAGCATTTGACAGACTTCCATTATCTCACAAGGGGTTAACGGGAAAATTAGTGACATAAGTTTGCCTCTAAACAACTTAGCAAATGTTATTTCTGGTAAAGACCCAACGCCAATTATGTCATCCAAATGAGATATTAGTGTGATTAAATAAGAGATGAGGAGAGCGGCCATTGGTCGAGAGGGGGCAGAGAGACAGATCGGGAGGATGGAGAGGAACCAAGAGGAGAGATGAATGCTTTTAAGGTGGTATTAATGTTCTTAAGCATACTGATGGTTGCTGTGGAACATTGTGGATGTGTGTGTGTGTGTGTGTGTGTGTATGTGTGTGTGTATGGGTATGTGTGTCTGCAGCAGTGCTATAGGCTCATTAGGCTACAGGGGAGAATAGCTAAAAGGATTAGACCGACATGGATTATTCACGCATGAAATACTGGAACCAAGGGGAGAGAGGGAGGGGGAGGGAGAGGGAGGGAGGGAGGGAGGGAGGGAGGGAGAGGGAGAGGGAGAGGGAGAGGGAGAGGGAGAGAGGGAGAGAGGGAGAGAGAGAGAGAGAGAGAGAGAGAGAATATGTATGTCGAGGAATATATGTGGTGGAGAGATGAAAAGAGGAAATGGCAGAAAAATGGATGGAGAGATGGGTGGAGGAGGGGAGGGGGAGGGGGGTTGGGAGAGCTCAGGAGGTTGAGGAAGAGAGACAGACAGCAAGAAGATGAGGTCTGAGATTTAAGATGGAGCCCGAGATTGAGAAATCTGCCAGAGTGCGACGGAATGAGGACGTAGAGATGGAGCGAGATAGAAAGAGAGAGGAGAGGAGAGGATGATAGATTGGGATATAAAGTCAAATGCAGAGATGGGAGAGAGATGAGGTGGGAGATGGAAGCAGAAGGAACAGCGAGAAGGCAATGAGAGAAAAAAAAAAGGACAACCAGAAGAGACGAGGACAGAAGGGAATGAGAAGGGAAACGGGTGTAGATGAGATTAGATGGAGGATAAGGAAAGACGAGCTGGGAAATAGACAAAAACCTGAGGATGTTCTTCTAAAGTGGAGATTGTCTGAAACCTTCGCCCCCTTCAACCTTCCAATGTAAAAAATTTAGAGGGTCTACATCCAACAAATATCTCTTACTGACAGTCGGACAAGCGAGCCCACTTCATGAGGTGTTTGGTGAGATGACCGCAGGTGAGGATGGAAGCAGCACTCCTCTCTCAAACTCTCTCTCTCACAACTACTGCCATCAATTTTGCTGTTTGCCCAAAATAAGGGTCAATGTTGGGTTTTGTGAGTTAAAGGGATAGTTTGGGTTTTTTTGACATGAAGTTATATGACATCCTCACCATCAGTGTCGTGCAGCAGCAGTGACTTTTTTGAGTTTTGGCCGCTCTTTTGACTCCTCAAACTCTCTCTCTCACAACTACTGCCATCAATTTTAGTCCATGAGTCTGTGCTGTTTGCCAAAATAAGGGTCAATGATGGTTTTTTTGGTTTAGTTCAATTTAAAAGGGGTTTAAATTTGAAAATAAACATATGAATAACTTGCATAGACTCTCTTTTTTTTGCAAGTTGAAGAAGAGTCCTTGTTATAATGAGTGGCTCAAGCAGTCATAATACACCTGGAGGGTCCAAACATCTGGCTGATGTTTTATATGAAAAAACACAAATCTATTAAATATGTATAAATCATGTTTTTGAATAGCTAGAGATATTTATTTGATTTGAAATGCCACAACTGTATGGAAGATAAATGAAGCTTTAACCCTCTGGGAATGCTCAGAGTCACAAGAGTGGACATTATGTATATGCTAAATTGAAAATGATATAAAAACAAAACACAAGTCACACAATGTGGAGAAGAGTGAGATCAAACAGCAGCTGATTATAGTTCATCAAGGGCAGCCTGATTGGCTCCTGAGGGCCTCGGATAGAAGGAGAGAAAAGGTTTAATTTAAACTGGGTTAGGGTCATCTTCTCAAATTCATATCAGTGTGGCTTACATTAACCCTCCTGTTGTCCTCAAGTCAAGGAAGGAAGGGAGGAAGGAAGGAAGGAAAGGAAGGGAGGAAGGAAGGAAGGAAAGGAGGGAGGAATTGAGGAAGAAGGAAGGTAAGAAGAAGGAAGAAAGGAAGGGAGGAAGAAGGAAGGAAAGGAGGGAGAAAGAAGGAAGGAAGGGAGGAAGGAGGAAGTAAGGGAGGAACAAAGGAAGAAAGAAAGAAAGGAAGGGAGGAAGGAAGGAAAGGAGGGAGGACAGAAGGAAGAAAGGAAGGGAGGAAGAAGGAAGGGAGAAGGAAGGGAGGAAGAAGGAAGGGAGGGAGCAGGTAAGGAAGGAACGAAGGAAGAAAGAAAGAAAGGAAGGGATGAAGGAAGGAAAGGAGGGAGGAAGGAAGGAAGGAAGGAAGGGAGGGAGGAAGGAAGGAAGGAAAGGAGGGAGGAAGGAAGGAAGGAAGGAAGTGAGGACGGAAGGAAAGAAGGAAGGAAGGGAGGAAAGAAGGAACAGTCAAAAAAGACAACAACAATATATTAAGATATATGTATAGAGATTGATTCTGATTTCTACACCAACCCCGTCATGAGATCAGCTGCTTGTGTCTTCTCTCTTCATCTGGTTTGTTTACTATCTCTGCCGTCATTGCAGATCATACCACTCCCCTGTTCCCCTGCACTGCAATCACCTCGGTCCCCTCACCTGAGCTTCTCCTCCTCCTCCTTCTTCCACAGCTGGCCCTCATCATCATCATCATCATCATCATCCTCCCACTCAGTCTCCCTTTCACCGTTACTCCCTGTCAGATTGTCAAGCCGCATGCTCTGCTCTCGTCCTTTCAGCTTTTAGCTTTTTAGTTTGAAGCCTGGTTTCTGTTTTGTGAGTTAAAGGGATAGTTCGGGTTTTTTTGACATGAAGTTGTATGACATCATCACCATCATTGTCGAGAATCAGCAGTGACTTTTTTGGTGTTGAAGAAAGTAGTTCCGGCTAGTTTCTGGAGTCACAAAGATAAAGCGTTTTGCTTCGAAAAAACAGCATCACAAAATCGTTGTCCGTAAAACAGTCAGACCTCTCAATCACCTGGCACTATTTTCCCTCCCTTCGTATCACTGCTCTTTGCCGCCATCAGCTATTTCACGGTGTTTACATGCTCGGATGGTAAACGTAAATATGTCTGACTATGAAACCAGTGCATCAGAAGTGACTTTTTTGAGTTTTGGCCGACTTTTGTTGTTGAAGAAAGTAGTTCCGGCTAGTTTCTGGGGACACAAAGATAACGCTTTTTACTTCAAAAAACAATATGTGTTTCTTTCCCTCCCTCCCTCCTTATTCCTTTCCTTTCCTTCCTTCCTTCCTTCCTTCCTTCCTTCCTTCCTTCCTTCCTTCCTTCCTTCCTTCCTTCCTCCCTTCCTCCCTTCCTCCTGTCCTTCTTTGACCTGAAGACAACAGCAGGGTTAAAAAACTAAACAATACAGCAAAAAAAAAGAAAAAAGTAGCGCCTGAAAAAGGTGAGTTTATCCAGCTGCAATGTTCCCACAGATTTTCACCAGTGTCACACTCACACGCCCTCTAACCCCCAACGGATGCCTGGATTTGGTCTCTGCCACGGTCACGCGGCGCCTCTTGCCTTCTGGGACTAGAAAGCAGAAGTGTGGGAATAACTGTGTCACATCACGAAAGCTTGTCAACACAGCTGCGGCTGAGATAAAAGAGGGAGGGAAAGAGTGAGATGGGGATGAAGGAGGATGGGAGCGGAGGGGAACGGAGTGAGACAGGAGATGGGGATGTTGTTGCAGAAGTATGGATTGCTGAGTGTAACAAAGGGAGTAATGAAAAAGGAGTATAGAGTGGTGAGGAAAAGGAGGAGAGAAGGAGAGAAAAAAGACCAGGGGTGTCAAACATGCGGCCCGTGGGCCAGAACCGGCCCGCCGAGAGGTCCAATCCGGCACAGTTTCCTTCTTCCTCCCTCCCTCCCTGTCTTCTTTTCCTTCCTTCTTTCCTTCCATCTGTCTTTCCTTTCCTCATTCCTTCCTTCTTTTCCTTCCTTCCTGTCTTCCCTTCTCTTCCTTCCATCTGTCCTTGCTCCCTTTCTTCATTCCTTCCATCTTTCCTTCCTGTATTCTCTTTCTTCTCTCCTCCTTTTCTTTTCTTCCTTCCTTCTATCTGTCCTTCCTTCCTTCCTCACATCCTTCTTGTCTTCTCTTCTCTTCCTTCAATCTGTCCTTGCTCCCTTTCTTCCTTCCATATTTCCTTCCTGTATATTATCTCTTCCTTCTCCTCCTTCTTTTCCTTCCGTCCTTCCTTCCTTCCATCTGTCCTTCTTCCCTTCCTTCCTTCCTTCCTTCTTGTCATCTCTTCCTTCCATCTGTCCTTGCTCCCTTTCTTCATTCCTTCCATCTTTCCTTCCTGTATTTTCTTTCTTCTCCTCCTTTTCTTTTCTTCCTTCATTCTATCTGTCCTTCCTTCCTTCCTCCCATCCTTCCTGTCTTCTCTTCTCTTCCTTCCATCTGTCCTTGCTCCCTTTCTTCATTCCTTCCATCTTTCCTTCCTGTATTCTCTATTCTCTTTTCCTTTCTTTCCGTCCTTACCTTCCTTTTAGTGATCCGGCCCACATGAGATCAAATTGGGCTGTATGTGGCCCCTTGAATGAAAATGAGTTTGACCCCCCTGGGCTAGACTCTCAGCAGTTTAACTCTTCCCCCTTTAAAATTCACAGCTGTAAAATAGCTGATATACTCTGTTGAATCAAGCATACCTATGTAAAAGAAAAAAAAGAAAACATAGAAAACAGGATGCCAGTTATGTTCAAACATTCAGCACCAAGGACAGCACCACCTTCCATCTCTCTCTCCCTCTCTCTCTCTATATATATATATATATTTTGAGGAAAAGGAGGATAGAAGGAGAGAAAAAAGAGGAGCAAGAGATGGATGGGCTAGACTCCCAGCAGTTGAATCAAGCATGCCTGTGTATAAAAGAAAAGAAGAAAACAAAGAGAACAGGATGCCAGTTGTGTTCAAATGTTTCAGCACCAAGGACAGCACCACCATCCTTTTCTCTCTCTCTATATATATATATTGAGACAGGCCAGGTGCAATGTCTCCGTACCATGTCTTTCTTCCACATAAACCTAAAATAGACACAGCTGTCTCCAACACTATACAAGGCCTAGTCATTTAAGCATAAGACAGACTACAACACCACAGGCAGTGACACAGATGCAGTAAACATGCAGTTAAACAACACACTCATCTCATATTCTCACTGATTTCGTCATAACAAAAAATTCAAGTTAATAAAGATGAATCATGAGTGCTCAGCCTGCTGTAGCCTTTTAATGGAGTCTAATTGTTTATTCCTCCATCCTCCATCCTCCATAGAACAAAATAATCCACACAGGTTAACAAACTTTTGCTCACATACCCTTTCTAAAACTTCTTCCTCCTCCTCATCCTTCATGGTGACTAACCTGCCAACCGCTTTGTCAGTGTCAGTGTTTATGTCCCGCTCAACACACATCAAAGTGAGGTTGGAAAGTTTTGCCTCATCCATGCAGGAATGCAAATAGCTCCTAATGAGCCTCAGACAGCTGAAACTTCATCTTGTGAGTTTCATCACCAAAAATATGAGAAATAAATATTTCATATTTTGGCAAAAGTTTTCAGCGAAGTTAGTTATAAACTTTGAATTGCTGTTTCTGCAGTCTGACTCCTGCAGAGTCAATGGCTGTGTTCGAAACTGCATACTACATACTTCTATACTACATACTACATACTTCTATACTACATACTTCCATCCTACACACTAAAGGACCAGATAGTAAGCAGACCATTTACACTGTAGTAAACTACACGATTACCCACAATGCATTTGGTTCCTACCCGAGCTGAAATCATCAGGCTGAAGCTGATTTCATTTTAGCTCTAACTCTGTAAATAAACCACTTTATCCACATGTCTAACCTTTTTAGGAAGAAAGTAAAGTAGCCCTTTAGATCCACAATGTGACGCTAATTTATCCAAATAACACCTGTTTAAAGTTTTGTTCCTGAGAATTCAGAGCCACTCAAGTTAGCCGTAGCGAGTAACGCACTTCCTGTCATTATTATTAAGAAAACCATAACAATAGAAATTGTGCTTTTATTTTGAAAACAGGAAGTGAACATACCCTCGCTGTGGCTAACCTGAAAGCACCGACATGGTGATCTATGACGTTTGTACTTTGGGTTTTTTTCAGAAGTTGCGTTGCATCTTGGGTAATGTGAGTGTGAGTAGTCAGCTCTTGATGCATACTCTGCATTTCTGGAGAATCTAGTAAACCATCCAGGAACTTCTCACATACTCTAAATCACATACTACGCAGTTGAAACACACTACATACTTCAAATGACGTCAGAGTTAGTACGAGTAGTAGGAAAGTATGCAGTTTAGAACAGACCCGACGAGAGGAGACAGCCAGGGATTAAACACTTGTAGTGATAAGAACTACCACAGAGAATGAATAGTAAAAGTTAAGAGAGTTAAGCTCTACTATTCCTGTTGCGCTGTCCAGTTGGGACTCACGCTACATCCCCAGCGAGGTCCCTATTGAGCACGGGCCCTGGGACAGTCACCCCCCCGTCCCCCTGCCTCCGAGCAGTAAAGTCAGAGAAACAGGTTCACAGAGGATGAGGGAGAACAGGACTGGCAGATGGGGGAGTGGTGGTATTTCAGTAAAAGGAGATGAATGATATCAGCAGACGAGTAGGTGAGGGATGCAAAGTCTGAGACACACACACACACACACACACATATTTTCACACCCAGACAATGAGCGATGACACAGTCAAATATTTGGAGAGAACAGCCTGGGTTTGCCTTATGCTGTGTCTGTCGCCCATGACGATGCCTGGCAGAGCGGGATATAGGTGAAGACAATAGAAAGAGAGAGAGATGGAAGTGTGTGTGTGCTACTGTAAGATTCAAATATGTGATTGTGGATATGATTTTACATACCTGTGTGTGGCGAGTCAGGTGTGTATGTGCATAATAAATCTGTGTGTGTGTGTGTGTGTGTGTGTGTGTGTGTGTGTGTGTGTGCAGTATGTAGACATTAGCATGATTGCAGAGAGTGGCAGCTAATCTGTTTATGCAGTCAGAGCTCATCCGGCTCTAAAACCCACAAATAAATATTTAAGTCTGTCTGGCTGCTGCTGCTGCTGCTGCTTTTCATTTCCATTGTATAAAAAAACAACAACAACAACAACAACAAGAGAAAAAAAGAAAAATACAAGAGGCAGCACTTTTTAAAAATGGGTTTGTTCTCAGCAAAGCTTCAAACAGGAAGATGTGAAGTGTGTCTGTATTTGCCTTTTTCAAGTGTGCGAGGTAGTCACTGTAATCATGTCTCTGCATTCCAGGTTTCTTTCTTTTGGAGTCTGTGCATCTTTTTCTGTGTGTCTGAGTGATTGTAGACTTGATCTTCATAAAGATGGAAGTACAGAGATACACACACACACACACACACAGACACAATCAAGTTTTAGACATTGGCGGTGAAAACATTTGTGGATTGTGAAAAAACTGTCAACTGGTTTGGAGTGAGATTAGAAAAAGTTTCAGATTAAAGTTTAGCTTGAGGTTTGGTGTTAGGCATGTATTAGTGATGTTTTGGCCCCTTCCTTTTTTTTCAAACCTGTAGTTTGTTTGGTGTGTGGTCCTGATCAGGGGATGAGGTCATAAACTTTAATTTCCCCTTGATTTGGTTTCTTTTCACACAAGGAAAAAAAAAATCCAAGTGCACCAAAATGCATTGATTTCGTTGATTTCACTCATCTGCATCCCAGCATGCAACGCACACTTGGCAACAGGAGCTGTTTACTATAGCTCAAACTTTTAGAGAATTAATTGGGTCGGATTAAGGGTTGGATCCCATCTCTGCCCTAAAGACCCCCCTGGAGTCCCTTTAAGACTGTATCAAGATCTGGTGGTTTTGGTCTGCACTAGAGTGTGAGTGCTGCGTTAAGATCTGCCAAAACACTAAAAGGAGGAAAACAAACTAGAGTCTGATTCAAGTGAATTAAAAACTGTTTGAAAACACTTTAAATGCTTTAGTTTGTCACGTTCCTGTTTGTAGCTC
Source organism: Scomber japonicus (assembly GCF_027409825.1). Lineage (NCBI taxonomy): Eukaryota > Metazoa > Chordata > Actinopteri > Scombriformes > Scombridae > Scomber > Scomber japonicus. Next base: position 8,560,946 of record NC_070579.1, read on the forward strand.
CACCAAGTCTGAAGAACCGGCAAGAGTCAGAGAATGATCTTAAACAATAAGAGAACAACATGATGCTTGTGTTGTTTATGTAATGTATGATGTTGGATTGAATGTGTGGGAGAACTCGTCTAGAGGTCAGAAGGGAGATTGGTTTCTTTCTCTTGCTATATGTTGCTCTTTTTAAGACTGCTTTAATTTCCTTCAAATTGATATCAGTGGTAATCAGTGCTTGTTTCCAGTCTAAATGGGCGGCTGTGGCTCAGGAGGTAGAGCGGTCATCCTCCAATTGGAAGATTGGCGGTTTGATTCCTGGCTCCTCCAGTCCTCATGTCGATGTGTCCTTGGGCAAGACACTTAACCCCAAATGTTGCTGCGCCAACGATGTATGAATGAGAATGAATGGTTAACTTCCCCCTGATGAGCAGGTTAGCACCCTGCGTGGTTGCTCCTGCATCAGTGTGTGAATGAGTTGTAATTAGGGCTGTCAAACGATTATTTTTTTTAATTGAGATTAATCGCAGAATTTCCATAGTTAATCTCGATTAATCACGTTTTGAATTGCATGTTTAAAATCCTGTTATTTTCCATTTGAAGGCAGTTTTAAGCCCATAATGTAAAGCATTTCTTACCAGAGTGTCTTAACTGGGAATCAATCACGGCTCTGCTGCGACTCCCACACTCCAAAACGGTCCTTTGGTGGAGCTGAGGCTGGCTTGGCTGCACCTGGGTGTTTAGCGTGGAGGTGCTAACTCAAACTCCACGTACTCCGGTGGTAGTTAAACTCCGTTTGACACAGGTTGCATTTTACTTTTGACTTGTCAACTGAACCGTCTGGAAGTGTTTTAAAGTTAAACAAGCCGTTCAAAAGTCCAGTAGCTTTCTTACTTTCCATCAGCGCGGTAGGTTTACTGCAGGAGGCCACTTCAAAGCATAGCGCTACAGCTAGAGGAGCCGTCTACGGGGGAGTAGAAGGGACAAAAAGGCTTGCAAAATTAAAATGCGATTAAAAAAAATTAGCGCGTTATGGATTGCATTAATCTAATCGCGATTAACGCGTTAACGCTGACAGCCCTAGTTGTAATGTAAAGCGCTTTGAGTGGTCATAAAGACTAGAAAGGTGCTATATAAGTACAGTCCATTTACCATTTAAATAAAAGCTGTGGACATGTTCAGCTCCTATCAGAAGGTTTCATTAGGGAATTAGGCCAAACGTGGAAACAGGTTCTTAAAACTGAAGCACAGTTAAAGCATGTTTCTGTGTCTCATGTTTCTGTGTCTCATGTTTCTGTGCGTCTCGTGTGTTTTCCGTCGGAGGTCTTTGTGTGCGTTCACACGTACCATGTCATCCACTCCAGTGAGATCCTGCCATGCTGCTGCTGTCTTGCACATTTTTCATTATCGCTGCATTCATCTTCAGCCTCTCCTCACTTCTCCTTTATGTGCTGCTCCATTCACACACTTCCTGTGTCTCTTGTAAGGGGGAAATATGTACCTGCTAGTTTCTGGAGGAATGTGCTTATCTAACCGTCAAAGAAATATATAAAAAAACAAAAAAACATGTTTGATCACGTTTAATCAGCTCCTACTTTTACATTCAATCTTTAAAGTTCAATGCCTGAAACCCTTTTGATGAACAGTATCTTCAGTTAATGATGTGGCATTCGCTTTCATCTTCAGCACCAGATTGATGCATTTTCTTCTAAAATAGCTTCTCATTGTCATCAATAAGTTAAACTAGAAAAAAGAGAAAAGTCTGTCTATCAAACATCCTCCAAATGACAATTAGAGTATTCCAGGATCCTTATAAAGCAGAGAGTCAAACATCAGCTTTTCCTGATTATTTTCCTTTTATGCTTTAAGTAGTGTCTGTTTAGCAAGCTTGTTAACTCCTCACTGTTATAAAACACACAACACACCGTGCAAACAGTAAATTATTTGCCTGCTGACCAAGTTCTTAGCTGTAGGACACTGCATGAACACAATCAGAGCCTCTCTCCGCAGCCTCAGTCCCTCAGACGAGAGCGAGCCATCAGCCCAGAGTGTTTACTGCCAGGGCAGAGGAGGAGGCGGCGTGCATCGCAATGTGTGTTTTGGTGACGAAAGGAGCAATCGGATTACGAGGAGTTAGAGCAGGGCTGCATTTCAATTCTCGGTTTAGCCTAAATTTAATCCAGATCTATCAAATGTAGACACACCCTGGACACAAGATGCATGGTAGCGTCAGATTAAAAGGACACCTGAGAAACATCCTGATGCAGATAAAGGTTTAAATAGTTTAGCTTCACCTGCATGTTCAGAGTCGAACCCCTGCAGCAGGTTCGTGTGTGTTAGTTGTAAGGGAAAGGAGGGAGGGAGGGAGGAGGGAAGGGAGGAAAGGAAGGAAGAGAGGAAAGAAAAGGAAAGAAGGAATAAAGGAAGGTAGGAAGGACAGAGGAAAGAAGGAAGGTAAAGGGGAGGTAAAAGAGAGAAGGAAGGAAGGAAAGAAGGTAATGGGGAGGAAAGAAAGATTAAGGAAGGGAGAGAGGGAGAAAGGAAAAGAGGAAGGGAGGAAGGAAGGAAAGACGGACAGAGGAAAGAAGGAATGTAATGGGGAGGACAAAGAGAGAAGGAGTGAAGGAAGGATGGAAGGAAGGTAATGGGGAGGAAAAAAAGAGAGAGGGGAACGAAGAAAGGAAGGGAGGGAGGGAGGGGGGAAGGAAGGAAGGAAGAAAAGAAGGACAGAGGAAAGAATGAAAGTAATGGGGAGGAAAAAAGAGAGAGGGGAAGGAAGGAAGGAAGGAAGGAAGGAAGGAAGGAAGGAACGAACGAACGAACGAACGAACAGACGGGGTCAGTTTGTCCCAGTTAGACGACAGGAAGGTTAATAAGCATCTACTCTACATTGGGAGGTGACGTGTGTGTAACTGTGTCCCAGCAGCGTCTTCTCCGTGCTCCCATGGGTGCTGCTTGAGGTCACATCTCCCAGTCGAATTTGCACGTCCTCACACTGATAGGTCAGTTTTTCAATTTCCTTCCTAATTGGTGCGGTCAGGGAAACGTAAGGAAATGTAGGGGAAGTTGTTCCATAGCAACTCCTGAGGGGGTCTCACAGGGATCAAAGAATCCCCCTGTGGATGCTATTGGCTTTTCATCTTTCAGGGTAACGTGTCACCGTGTGTGTGTGTGTGTGTGTGTGTGTGTGTGTGTGTGTGTGTGTGTGTGTGTGTGTGCGTGTGCGTGTGCATGTGCATGTGTATGTGTATGTGTGTGTATGTGTGTGTGTGTGTGTGTGTGTGTGTGTGTGTGTGTGTGTGTGTGTGTCTTACTGCATGAGGAAACAATGAAGCGATACAACAGGGGGGAAAAAAAGCAACATTATGCAAATGAGTTAAGGTGGAATTAAAGCATTATTAGAGAATGGACAATATTGCTGTGATCCCAAGGAAATAGTAAGACAAAAACTAAATAATAAGAATAAAATAATAAAAAAAGAAACAGGTACAAACTTGTCTTAAAAATACAATAAATAAATAAAATCTAAATACCATTTGTGACTCAAGTATTGTAACATCAAGCTATTTAACCTTTGTGTCGTCCTCCCGGGTCAAATTGACCCCGTCTGTTTTGACTGTTCCTCCTTCCTTCCTTCTTTCCTCCCTCCCTCCCTCCTTCCTTCCTTCCTTCCTCCCTCCTTTCCTTTCTTCTTCCTCCCTTCCTCCCTTCCTTCCTTCCGTCTTCCTCCCTCCCTTCCTTCCTTCCGTCTTCCTCCCTCCCTTCCTTCCTTCCTTCCTTCCTTCCTCCTTTCCTTCCTTCTTCCTCCCTCCCTTCCTTCCTCCCTCCTTTCCTTCCTTCCTTCCTTCCTCCTTTCCTTCCTTCTTCCTCCCTCCCTTCCTTCCTCCCTCCTTTCCTTCCTTCCTTCCTTGACTGGAGGACAACAGGAGAGTTAAAATATACACGGTCGCCCATAAAGTTGGAATAAAATATTCTTTACTTCTTCTCATGAAATGATTGTTACAATGTGATTTATTCTGAATAGATGAAGTTTAAATATTCTCAAAATTGTATTGATTAATCTCATCACACCTGATCAAAGCTGATTACTGATGTGTATAAATAGTAAATAACAAGAGGAATGTGTATGAAAACTAAATTATTCTAACTTTATGGGCGATGTGTATATTTGTTTTACTTAGACACTGATTTTTTTGATTTGTTCCATCATGAGTTGTGCTGACTGCAGTGATCAAGCTTCTCCAACAGCAAGTAACAAACAACCTTTTTTATTGTGAGAGGCAGAGTCTGATTCCTGTCCCCCAAAATCACCAAACACATCTCTGATTTGTTGAATAATAATAATAATAATAATAATAAGAAACTTTATTTCTATTGCACCTTTCAAACCCAAAGTTACAAGGCTGATATTTACAGAATAAGAGAATAACATAAAATAGATGAAACATCAACAACAAGGAGCAGCTATTATATAATATAACAATGCCTCTCTGTACTAGTGCGTCTTTCAAACGTTTTTTAACCCTCCTGCTGTCCTCGAGTCAAGGAAGGAAGGGAGGGAGAAGGGAAGGAAGAAAAGAGGAAGAGAGGAAGGAAGGAAAGAAGGACAGAGGAAAGAAGGAAGGTAATGGGTAGGAAAGAAAAGAAAGAGAAGGAGGGAGGAAGGAAGTAAAGGAAAGGAGGAAAGGAAGGAAGGAAGGAACAAAGGAAGGAAGGAGGGAGGGAGGAAAGAGAGATGAGGGAGAGAGGACAGACAGAAATGAGGAAGGAAGGAAGGAAGGAAGGAAGGAAGGAGGGAACGAAAGAAGGAGGGAGGGAGGAAGGAAGGACAGAAGGAAGGGAGGAAAGGAAGGAAGGAAGGAGAGAGGGAGGGAAGAAGGAAAAGAGGAAGAGAGGAAAGAAGGAAGGTAATGGGTAGGAAAGAAAGAGAGAAGGAGGGAGAGAGGAAAGAAGGGAGGGACGGAGGAAGGAAGGAAGGAAGGAAGGAAGGAAGGAGTCAGACCATGTATGGAGTCAGAGCTTGGTTTAAATGTTGGTGTTAATCCATCAAGTAGATATTTATTTATATTTCACTAAATAAGTCAGAACGTTGCCTCCCACATAACCAGCCAGTGGTCCTGCTAACCTCCACACACTATAGATCAATATGAGGAATGTTACATGCTCCGAGCGACTGCAGCTTCAGTGTCCACAGAAACATGAACAGACGGGTTGATTCATCACTGATCTGATTCTTCAGGGCTAAAGAACACAAAACTAAAATCTCTCCCAACTCTCCATCCCAACAAGAGATCAGCTGACATGAAGCTCAGTTATCAGTTTATACACTCACTGTGTGACTTCATTAACCTTCCTGTCGTCCTCCCGGGTCAAATTGACCCCATCTGGTTTGACCCTTCCTTCCTTCCTTCCTTCCTTCCTTCCTTCCTTCCTTCCTTCCTTCCTTCCTTCCTTCCTTCCTTCCTTCCTTCCTTCTGTCCTTCCTTCCTCCCTCCTCCTCTCTTTCTTTCTTTCCTTCCTTCCTTCCTTCCTCTGTCCTTTTTTCCTCCCTCCTTCCGTCTTTCCTCCCTCCTACCTTCCTTATTTCCTCCACCCTTCCTTCCTTTCCTTTCTCCCTTACTTCTTTCCTTTCCTCCTTTCCTTCCTTCCTTCTTCCTCCCTTCCTCTTTTCTTTTCTCCCTCCCTCCTACCTTCCTTATTTCCTCTGTCCGTCCTTCCTTCCTTCCTTTCCTCCCTTTCTTCCTTCTTCCTCTTTTCTTTCCTTCTACCTCCCTTCCTTCCTTAACTCTAGGACAACAGGAGGGTTGAAGTCTTTATTGTGTGGCGTTCAGGGACAAACGTTGTATTAATATCAGATGGATTTATGAAATAAGACAGAAGAGTTAAGAGAGCCTGGACGTATCTGCATCTTCCGTCTTTTCTCTGTTTTCTCTTGTTTTTTTTTTTACACCTTTCATTTGTCGTTTCACCACACAAATAAACGAAGGCAGACACACTCACCCCCGACTGAGATGTTTTTGGCTAAATCAAATTGAACTTAGTGAAAATCAACATTTATTTGATAGGATTGTCAGAATTGTTTCTTCTCACCGGAGAGAGGAAGTAGAGCCAGGATGCATCTGGGCCAAGCGTCTGTTTTGACTGTTCCTTCTTTCCTCCCTTCTTTCCTTCCTTCTTCCTTCCTGCCTCTTTTCCTTTCTCCCTCCCTCCTACCTTCCTTCCTTCCTTATTTTCTCCATCCTTCCTTCCTCTTTACCTTTCTCCCTCCCTCCCTCCTTCCTTCTGTCCTCCCTCCCTCCCTCCCTCCCTCCCTCCCTCCCTCCTTCCTTATGTCCTCCATCCTTCCTTCCTTTCCTTCCCCCCCTACTTCTTCCCTTTCCTTCATTCCTTCCTCCTCCTTTCCTTCCTTCTTTCTTCCTCCTTTCCTTCCTTCCGTCTTCCTCCCTTCCATTTTTCTTTCCTCCCTCCCTCCTATCTTCCTTCCTTCCTTCCTTATTTCCTCCATCCTTCCTTCCTTTCCTTTCTCCCTTACTTCTTTCCTTTCCTTTCCTCCCTTCCTTCCTTCCTTCCTTCCTTCCTCTCTCCCTCCTTTCCTTCCTTCTTCCTCTTTTCCTTCCTTCTACCTCCCTTCCTCCCTTAATGAATCCCATCCATCCCTTAGTGAAAATCAACATTTATTTGATAGGATTGTCAGAATTGTTTCTTCTCACCGGAGAGAGGAAGTAGAGCCAGGCTGCATCTGGGCCAAGCGTCTGTTTTGACTGTTCCTTCTTTCCTCCCTTCTTTCTTTCTTTCTTTCCTTCCTTCCTTCCTTCCTTTCTTCCTTCCTTCCTTCCTTCCTTCCTTCCTTCCTTCCTTCCTTCTTTCCATCTGTCCTTCCTTCCTCCCTCTTTCTCTTTCTTTCCTTCCTTCCTTCCTCCCTTCCTGTCCCTTTTTCCTTCCTTCCTCTTTTCCTTTCTCTCTCCCTCCCTCCGTCCCTCCCTCCCTCCGTCCCTCCCTCCTTCCTTCCTTCCTTTCCTTTCTCCCTTACTTCTTTCCTTTCCTCCATTCCCTCCTCCCTCCTTGCCTTCCTTCTTCCTTTCTCCCTCCCTTCTACCTCCCTTTCCTTCCTTATTTCCTTCATCCTTCCTTCCTCTTTTCCTTTCTCCCTCCCTCCCTCCTACCGTCCTTCCTTATTTCGTTCATCCTTCCTTCCTTTCCTTTTTCCCTTACTTCTTTCCTTTCCTCCATTCCTTCATCCCTCCTTTCCTTCCTTCCTTCTTCCTTCCTCCTTTCCTTTCTCCCTTACTTCTTTCCTTTCCTCCCTTCCTTCCTCCCTTCCTTCCTCTCTCCCTCCTTTCCTTCATTCTTCCTCTTTTCCTTCCTTCTACCTCCCTTCCTCCCTTAATGAATCCCATCCATCCCTTTAGTGAAAATCAACATTTATTTGATAGGATTGTCAGAATTGTTTCTTCTCACCGGAGAGAGGAAGTGGAGCCAGGCTGCATCTGGGCCAAGCGTCTGTTGCCTACAGTCGGTTATAAACTGTCTGATTCAAATCAAAACACTCTCAGCTGCTGCACAGGATCCCATTTAGTTTGGTATGCCTCTAAATACCCTTCACACAGCCTTCCTCATCAATCTGATGCCATAATCCATCATTATGAATGCAGAGTGGGAGGCTTGGGTTTGGGGAAATAGCTTCTTTTGTTTCCTGATGAAAAATAACTCATTGGCTGTGACTTTCTTTCTCTCTCACAGTAGATGAGTGATGGTTCTGAGTTGAGTACAAAGCAGCGGGAACATTATTACTCACATTGCAAACCGGTAAGATTCAGCCTTTTACTTTCACAAATAATGTACGGCCTGATGGGTGGGCGGCACCCCCCCCCCCCCACACTTCTTCGTAGGTTTCGTGTTGTTCAGGTTTTAGCTGGTGTGTCCGTGGGAAACGTCTCAGCACTTTTTTACTTTTTAATGGAACAGACTGCCTTCATCCCCAGCCATGCTGAGCTTAGCATGTTTTTAGCACTGAGGATTTAAGAATTAAAATTTAAAGGAAATATTTTTTTTATTATTTTCTTCCAGCTACAGAGAATAAGAGAGTTTCACACTGCGTGCTCTGTGTGTGTATAAAGAACACACTTCCCTATTTTAAAAGGCTGCTACCTTTTAAAATAGGGTCTAATATTTACTGTGACACATTAACTTGTTGTCAAAGTAGTTTAACCTTCCTGTCGTCCTCCCTTCCTTCCTTCCTATCTTCCGTCTGTTCTTCCTTCCTTCCTTCCTTCCCTCCCTCCCTCCGTCCTTCTCTCTTTCTTTCCTTTCCTTTCTTTTCCTCCCTTCCTTCCTCCCTCCTTTCCTTCCTTCCTTCCTTCCTTCCTTCTGTCTGTCCTTACACCTTCCGTCCTTCTCTCTTTCTTCCCTTGCTTCTTTCCTTCCCTCCTTCCTCTCTTCCTTCTTTCCTCCCCCTACCTTCCTCCTTCCTTCCTCCGTTCCTCTTTTCCTTCCTCCCTCCTACCTTCTGTCCTTCCTTCTTTCCTCCGCTCCTCCTATCCTTCCTTCCTTCCTTCCTTTCCTCCTTTCCTCCCTTCCTCCCTCCTTTCCTTTCCTTTCCTTCCTTCCCTCCTCCCTCCCTCCCTCCCTTCCTTGACTCGAGGACAACAGGAGGGTTAAATAACTGTTTGTCCTTGGTCACACGTTGAGGATTCATCGAGTGCAGGTTTCAGAATAAACTAGTGTCAAGTGTCTGCTTCCTTACTCCTTAATCTGAAAACTTCAAAGTGTGTACAAAACTCTTACTTTGAAGTTTTGTAAAGTCATACTTCAAAGTATGAGTTTGTGGCTTGGAGTCGGTGTGCAGGTCTCACTCCTGTCATTGCTGCCTTCCACCTACACACACTGTAATATGTGTATAATGACATTACATGGTCTGTCTAAGGAAGCTAATGGCAGATAAAATCACTTATTGGCCCTTTAAGCTGTGTTTGAAATCACTCCCTTGGAAAAAAAGTAATTCAGCACTACTGATATAATAAACTGTAGATAGTAACATTAGTAGTAAAAGTAACTGATTAAATATTGAGTATTGTTGCATTTTGTCTGAGCGTTTCTATTTTAATGGGCGCAGCTTCTCCAGTTATTACGGTAAAAGTGTAGCAGCCCTTCAGACACTTACGGACCACGTGACGCTAATCAGCCAATCAAATCCATGCATTCATACACATGGAGAAACTCGACTATCAGTGAGATACACAGACGGAGAAAAGAGGATAAAAACAGAGAGGTGGCAGATAAAAGGTAAAACTCAACACTTTATTTAAGAAGCACAATCAAAAACTTTCTGTAATGCACTTTAATTTAATGCCATCTTTAATTGATATAGGAAATAGATTTATATAACAAGATATTTAACATATGCCTTATTTTTTTTTTAATTAATTAATTCTACTGTATTTATTTGACCGTCTACAGTCTACATACTAGACACAGATACTGATGTAACTACGATGCTACTTCAAGGTACTGAAAAATAACACGGACATTATGATGTTCCTTCCTTCCTTCCTTCTTTCCTTCCTTTCTGTCTTCTTTTCCTTCCTTCTTTCCTTCCTTTCTGTCTTCTTTTCCTTCCTTCCTTCCTTCTTTTCCTTCCTTCCTTCATTCTTTCCTTCCTTTCTGTCTTCTTTTCCTTCCTTCCTTCCTTCTTTCCTTCTTTTCTGTCTTCTTTTCCTTCCTTCCTTCCTTCTTTCCTTCCTTCCTTTCTGTGTTCTTTCCCTTCCTTCCTTCCTTCCTTCCTTCCTTCCTTCCTTCCTTCCTTCCTGTCTTCTTTTTCTTCCTTCTTTCCTTCCTTCCTATCTTATTTTCCTTCCTTCATTCCTTCCTTCCTGTCTTCTTTTTCTTCCTTCCTTCATTCCTTCCTGTCTGCTTTTTCTTCCTTCTTTCCTTCCTTCCTATCTTATTTTCCTTCCTTCCTTCTTTTTAATGATCCGGCCCACGTGAGATTAAATTGGGCATTATGTGGCCCTTGAATGAAAATGAGTTTGACACCCATGCTCTAGTCTAGACCTTCACTTGAGGACATTTTCACTAATTCTCAGATCTCAGTGAATCTTAATTGAATAGCCCTGATACATAGTGAGGTTTAATCATTGTTCTTTTGTGTCATGACTTGTGGAGGTTGAATATAATGCATTAAATAGTAAATATGTACTGATGATGTCACACACAACCAGGTGTATTCACTAATGTACTGTAGGCGATTGGGACAATGTATAAGATTATCACAGAGACTATTTTGGAGACATGACATAATTCCTGTTACACTGTGGCCCCACTTAACTTCCTTAAAGGCAAATTGAGAACACCTGTGAGCTGATGCAGGGCTTCTTGAGTTGAAGAGGAACCGTATTCTCTTTTAAATTCATTCCCCCAAAATCAAAACCCTTCCTGACGTGACTCTAATGCAAAAGTTCCTCTTTGTGTTTTTGTCCTTTTAACTGCAGCAACGTGAGGAAAAACATAAGGAGGGGAATTTCATATAAAAACATCTTTAACCCTCCTGTTGTCCTCGTGTCAAGGAAGGAAGGGAGGAAGGAAGGGATGGAGGGAGGAAGGAAGGAAAGGAGGAAGGGAGGAGGAAGGAAGGGAGGAAGGAAGGAAGGGATGAAGAAGGAAGGGACGGAGGAAGGAAGGAAGGGATGAAGAAGGAAGGAAGGAAGGAAGGGACGGAGGGAGGAAGGAAGGAAAGGAGGAAGGGAGGAGGAAGGAAGAAAGGGATGAAGGAAGGAAGGAAGGAAGGAAGGGATGAAGAAGGAAGGAAGGAAGGGATGGAGGGAGGAAGGAAGGAAAGGAGGAAGGAAGGAAGGAAGGAAGGAAGGAAGGAAGGAAGGAAGGAAGGAAGGAAGGAAGGAAAGGACAGATGCAGGGCTTCTTAAGCTGAAGAGGAACCGTATTCTTTTTAAATTCATTCCTCCCAAAATCAAAACTCTTCCTGTCTATTATCATAACAGCTGAAATGAGACTCAGCCTTAATAAAGACTTCTCCTGTGCTCAGAAAGGCCAAGAGCAGATGTCATCAGGATTTAAATCCCTCGGTGATCAATTGCAACCTTGAAATGAACGAATGCTTCTTTCATTTCAACGAGGGGTCGATGCCAACATTTTTTGCACAACTCAAAGACAATTAACGGTGGGAAGTAAATAGGAAGTACCTGCAGCGGATTCATCAACTAACATGAATGAGTTCTCTCTCCTCCTCCTCCTCCTCCTCCTCCTCTTCCTCCTCCTCCTCCTCCTCCGGCACTTTTTAAAGCTGTTAATAGCTGCAATATTTAGTTAATTAAACACCAGTTTGGCACAAAGGATTACTAGAACATCTTTATAATAACATTTGTAGACTCACATAGAAGAATTAGAGCCTTTCGCTGTAAGCTATAGGTTCAAGTTTTTACTGCCACAAACTCAACAGACGTCTCACACACAGCGAGAACAGCTTCCAGCGGTCTGACGGGGCAACGTTAACTTTTTAACTTTTCAGCTATAAATGCATCTTTATTTGATGATGTAGAGCAGGGGTGTCAAACATGAGGCCCGTGGGCCTGAAGCGGCCCACCGAGAGGTCCACTCCAGCCCAGTTTCCTTCTTCCTCTTTTCCTTCCTTCCTTCCTTCCTTCCTTCCTTCCGTCTGTCCTTCCGTCTGTCCTTCCTACCTTTCTTCCTCCCTTCCTCCTTATCTTCTTTTCCTTCCTTCCTTCCTTCCTTCCGTCTGTCCTTCCTACCTTTCTTCCTTCCTTCCGTCCTCCCGGGTCATACTGACTCCGTCTGTTTTGACTGTTCCTTCTTTCCCCCTCTCTTCCTTCCATCTGTCCTTCTTTCCTCCCTCCCTCCTTGTCTCTTTCCTCCCCATTAGTTTCCTTCTTTCCTCTTGTCCTTTCTCTCTCCCTCCCTCCTACCTTTCTTCTTTCCTTTCCTCTTTTCCTTCCTTCCTTCTTTCCTTTCCTCCCTTCCTTCCTTCTGTCCTTCCTTCTTCCCCCCCTCCTTTCCTTCCTTCTGTCATTTCCTTCCTTCTTCCTCCCTCCCTCCCTCCCTCCCTCCCTCCTTTCCTTCTTTCTGTCCTTTCCTTCCTTCTTCCTCTCTCCCTCCTTTCCTTCTTCTCTTTCTCCCTCCCTCCTTTCTTCTTCCTTCCTTCTTTCTCCATTCCTTCCTCCATCATTTCCTTCCTTCTTCCTCTCTCCCTTCCTTCCTTGACTCGAGGACAACAACAGGAGGGTTAATAGATTCTCATGTCGGCAATATGACTCGTATCACTCTTCAATCTCACATGTGATTATAATTATGTAATCAAGTGTCCTCTCGTCTGGCTAGCATCCTTAACGAGCTCTCTCCATCCTTAATCAGCTAATTATGACGGTATTATAATCAGCGTGGCTGTGGCTTATTGCAGATGAGGCAGTAGATTAGCATGGTAAACAAAATGAGGTGCAGGAGGTTGTCAACGAGTCGACAAGTTCAAGGAAGAGCAAGAAAAAAAAAGGAGGGAGGAGGAGGATGAGGAGGAGGAGGAGGGAGAGAGACAGAGGAAGTTGGATATAAGGAGGGGGAAGGGATGAAGAAGGAAGGAAGGAAGGAAGGGACGGAGGGAGGAAGAAAGGAATGGAGGAAGGAAGGGACGGAGGGAGGAAGGAAGGGACGGAGGGAGGAAGGAAGGAAAGGAGGAAGGGAGGAGGAAGGAAGGAAAGGAGGAAGGGAGGAGGAAGGAAGGAAAGGAGGAAGGGAGGAGGAAGGGATGAAGAAGGAAGGAAGGGAGGAAGGAGGAAGGAAGGAAGGGATGAAGAAGGAAGGAAGGAAGGGACGGAGGGAGGAAGAAAGGAAAGGAGGAAGGGAGGAGGAAGGAAGGAAGGAAAGAAGGAACAAAATGAGGTGCAGGAGGTTGTCAACGAGTCGACAAGTTCAAGGAAGAGCAAAAAAAAAAGGAGGGAGGAGGAGGAGGGAGGAGAGACAGAGGAAGTTGGATATATGAGAGATGGTTTATCAACTGATTAATGCTGCGATGAGAAGTGGGAAGAGTCTGATTGGAGCTGATTGGAAAACATTGGTATTACCTTTTGAACACATGCAGCAGGTCTTCTTGTTTTAATGAAGGTAGGAAAGTAAATCAACCCTGTTTCTGTGTTGGAGGAAATCACTGGATGGGTTGTTGTGCTGGAGCCTCATATTCAGTCATATGTTTAAGATCCAGTACAGAAAGAGCTGTTGTCATAGCGTCTATAGTGTGATCCTCTTCCTTCTCTTCCTTCCATCTTATAAAAGCTGGTAATAATTAGTCAGTAAACTCAGCATCGTCTGACGCAGGCTGGAAACTCTGCACTTTTATTTACAGTTAAAAACATTTCGCCGTGTGTTTTATAGCTTCTGTCAAATTAACGGAGCTGCGGTGGCTTCCTGTCTAAGCTTTCAAAATAAAACCTTTGTTATTGTGCTCTTCTTATTATCATTAGCAAACAAAGTTGGGGCTGTAAATTATGGGAGATTCCCGGGAGAAACAGGAAGTGTTGGCAGCTCTGATATTCCTAATCTTCACTCATCATGACAGTAAAATAGTCCATCCTGAGTCAATCTACTGCAGTAGAGTAGTAGTTCCTCTCTCAACTTAGAAGAAGATGTTGTGAACAGCTGATTATGCATGAAAAGAAATACCGCCATATACCGTGAAACCGCTTTTATTTTGAAAAATATTGTGATATACCTTTTTGGTCATACCGCCCAACACTAGCTGGCCTGCTCAGTCTCTCTCCCTCTCTCTCTTCCATCATGCAGCAACACTCTTTTTTCTTTGTTTGCATCATTTATTAGTTATTTTCTAGCATACAACATTTTCCCACACATCCATGCTCCTCCACACACCATGCTCCTCCACACATCCATGCTCCTCCACACACCATGCTCCTCCACACACCGTGCTCCTTCATTCTGCTGATTCAACATGTAGTTTAAAAAGGTACTTTACATGGACTCGATTCCTGACGCTCAATTCACTTATGAACATCTCAGTCATTGCACGGATTGACATGCATGTGTAAGGACAGATGGAAAGAAGGAAAGATGAAAGGAAGGAAGGACAGAAGGAAGGAAGGAAGGAAGGAAGGAAGGAAGGAAGGAACAAACAAACAATCAAAACAGACGGAGTCAATTTGACCCGGGAGGACGACACAAAGGTTAATTGCAGCTTTACTTTGTAGGTTTTGTATTTCCTATACTGACAATGTGCTGAAGTGTGAAACTACAAACCCCAGAGGTCTTTGCTGTGTTTAGCATTTTAGGATTTCCTTCACCGAGCGGTTGTGAATGTTGTGAATGTTGTATTTTCTGATATTTTTGTTGATGTTTGTAGAAATTCCCTGGTGGAAAATGCAATAATGGAAGATTGTACTGAATGCTGATGCTTCTCTGGTTTGAATGTCTCATATTGGACATGCAGCCTGCAAGATGCAACTTCTTCTTTTTTTTTTTTTTTTTTTTTAGATATAAACATATTTAAAAATGCATGAAGTGACACTAACTTTTTCCAGATCCAAGCGGGTTGACTGATGGAAGATCTCAACTGTCAGCTATCCCAAAAACCCACCAGCACACACTATCAGCCGACACTGACCCCGACTTTATTGCTTACTGTAAGGAGGAAAAAGCATCACATGGCTGAAATGGATTTGTCTGAGAGATAAATGAGCTGGTGGCAGTGTCTTTATACACTCGGCTTCCACCAGGTTGTAAACATTTCATTGTGTCGCCCAACAGAGAAGAAACAGGAAGAAGAATTCAGCAGAGCACCAATAATGTTTTGTGGTGGTTGTCATCAAGTCCATAAAAGTGTTTGTCTTGGTCACTTTCATTTCTTCTCCTGTGAAGTCTCACTTTATATAAACGCTACATAAAAAACTTAAAGGATAAATATTTTTCTTATTGTCAACAAATCTCATGCACAGACCCCTTAATCTTTGTGTCAGCCACCCGGGTCAAATTGACCCTGTCTGTTCTTTCCTCCCTTCCTACTGCCTTCCTTCCTTCTTCCCTCCCTCCCTCCCTTCCTCTCTTCCTTCCTCTTTTCCTTTCTCCCTCCCTCCCTTCCTTCTTTCCTTTCCTCCCTTCCTTCCTTCCTTCCCTCCGTCCTTCATCCCTGCCTCCTTTCCGTCAATCCTTCCTCCCTTCCTTCTTTCCTCCTTCCCTCCTTCTCTTTTTTTCTTCCCCTCTACCATCCTCTTTTCTTTTCTCCTTCCCTCCCTCCCTCCCTCCCTCCCTCCCTCCCTCCCTTCTTCCTTTTCCTCCCTTCCTTCCCTTCCTTCCTACCTCCTTTCCCTCCTTCCTTTCTACCTCCTTTCCTTCCTTCCTCCTTCCTTTCCTTCTTTCCTCCCTACTTTCCTTCCTTCTTCCTCCCTCCCTCCCTTCCATCCTTCCTCCCTACTTTCTTTCCTTCTCCCTTCCTTCCTTGACTCGAGGACAACAGGACGGTTAAAGTACAATTTTGAGGTACTTTTTTCATTTTGCTGTATTTTAGAGGCCAACATTTTCTTTTTTTGACTCAACAAAATATATATATAATGACTTTTGGCATTAGCTTCCTCACAGATGGTGCTTTGCTTTATGTTAACTCTACACTATATAATGTAGTTCTGTTCTTACTTAATGAATCAATAAATCATCACTTTGCAAGGAGCCTTTTTCCATAATGAGTACTTCGGATACTTTAAGCACTTTTTCCCCGCTGTTACTTACACATTTTTTCTAAATGCAGGACTTTTATTGCTGTTTCTGCAAAAGTAGACCAGAGTCATTATTACACTACTGGAAATGTGTCTATATCCAGCTTAATGTACCTATACTGGATACGCCGTTTTACTCGTAAAAGTCCCTCCAATGTGTCTCCACGGTCATATTTTCACTGAAATAATATTCCATGACCTGTAATGTCACCAGGCAATGGGTAAAGCTCCAGCCAGGGAGCAGAGGGACTTTTACTGCTTAGCAACAAGCTTTGTTCATACAGAGAAGTCAGAAATATCTCACAGAATCACCAGAGCCTTAAAAACATTTTCCTCAGTGTCACGACTTTCCTTTCGATGTATAGCTTTGGTGCCCCGCGTTCGCTCAGAGTGAGGTCTCTGCTGCATGAAGCATATCAGACAAAAAAAAAAAAAAACCCTGAACCTTTATATCAGTAAAAAAACCAACAGGCTTTCATGGCAGGGCCAAACACTCAGGATACTGCCAGGCTGATGACATGTCCAACACTGGCAGCCATACGGTATTAAAAATTGATAGAGCCTGCCAGAGATGGAAAATAACAAAGGAAGGAGGGGAGGGGAGGGGAGGGGAGGTTGGTGGAAAACAAAGCAATAAGTGAGAAGTGGCGCAATACAGACAGGAAGGAGGGGACGTGAAAAGCTAAAGGGATAAACAAAGGGCAGAGGATCGAAGAGATGATGATTGGTGAGGAAGTTGTAGTATTTGGCGTGAAGCGGTGGCTGGATTATTGAGTTTTGTCACTCAGACTTGACCTGAGTGTCTAAACAACGATATGTGTATTTTTGTCTGTGACTGTGAAGGCGGCTTTCTTTCTCTCCACAGTAAAAAAACAACATGCGTGCATCATTAGTAACAGAGAGAGGTTTGAAGGGAGCAAAGAGAGCTGGATGATTCTTGTTGCTATGTGCGACTCAAAGACGCAAGCAGGTTAGTAACAGCCAGGTGGTTTGATAGTGAGAGGAAGGAAAAGGTTAACGGTGCTGGAAATAAAAAAAAATGGGCAAGAAAGAACAAGATGTCAACAACATGTGAATCAAGGGAGGATGAAGTCAGACAGCGGAAAGTGTTGTGTTCTCATCCAAGGTTCAGACAGATTAGGAGAGGAACACACACGTTTGTATCTCAAAAAGTAAAGTAATTTATAAGTACCTTTTTTTATTTATGAGCATGGAGAACACAATAGATAAAGCCCCCCCCCCCCCCATGGTTTCCGGTGGTACTGCTCCGTTTGGTCCGTATCCATAAGCTTTATGGAAACGTGCAGGAATACGGACGAAATGAACGCAGAGCACGGACAGAAGGCTCCGTCTGTATCCGTATTTAACGTTAAGCATAAATGGGCCTTAAGTGTTAATGGAGCCAAGTACACTGCAGTTTCAGTCACAGTATGAGGGCGTACAGTAAAAAGCCCTTAAAAGCAAGTCAAGTGATATTCTGGCAGGTGACAATCACGGTCAAATGTTACATAATGACATATAATTGCTCCGTTGGCTGTGTTAGAAATGAGACAACAACACCCGATTGAAATTATTGCATTATTATACAAGCAAGTATTTAAATTGTAACACATCTGAATTACCTTTAAAAACAAAGTTAGCAGTGAATACATTCTCTAGGCAGATTACGTCGGGTTAGATGGCAACATATCTTGGTACGTATCACAGGCAGTGGCGTGTACAGACTTCTTGAAGGGCAGGGGCGAAAAGAAAAAAAAGGGCACATACAGCACGTTATCGCCACTGAAGAGGGCACCCTAGCAGACGTTTTGGCTCCCAAGAGGGCACCCTAGCACACATTTTGGCTCCCAAGAGGGCACCTTAGCGCGCTTTTTGACTCCCAAGAGGGCACCTTTGCACGATTTTTTGGCTACCAAGAGGGCACCTTAGCACGCTTTTTGGCTCCCAAGAGGGCACCTTAGCACACATTTTGGCTCCCAAGAGGGCACCTTAGCACGTGTGTTGGCTCCCAAGAGGGCACCTTAGCACACATTTTGGCTCCCAAGAGGGCACCTTAGCACGCTTTTTGGCTCCCAAGAGGGCACCGTAGCACACATTTTGGCTCCCAAGAGGGCACCTTAGCACACATTTTGGCTCCCAAGAGGGCACCGTAGCACACATTTTGGCTCCCAAGAGGGCACCCTAGCACACGTTTTGGCTCCCAAGAGGGCACCCTAGCACACATTTTGGCTCCCAAGAGGGCACCGTAGCACACATTTTGGCTCCCAAGAGGGCACCGTAGCACACATTTTTGGCTCCCAAGAGGGCACCTTGGCACACATTTTGGCTCCCAAGAGGGCACCGTAGCACACATTATGGCTCCCAAGAGGGCACCTTAGCACACATTTTGGCTCCCAAGAGGGCACCTTAGCACACGTTTTGGCTCCCAAGAGGGCACCTTAGCACACATTTTGGCTCCCAAGAGGGCACCCTAGCACACATTTTGGCTCCCAAGAGGGCACCTTAGCACGCTTTTTGGCTCCCAAGAGGGCACCTTAGCACGCGTTTTGGCTCCCAAGAGGGCAACTTAGCACGCTTTTTGGCTCCCAAGAGGGCACCCTAGCACGCTTTTTGGCTCCCAAGAGGGCACCCTAGCACACATTTTGGCTCCCAAGAGGGCAACTTAGCACGCTTTTTGGCTCCCAAGAGGGCACCCTAGCACGCTTTTTGGCTCCCAAGAGGGCACCGTAGCACACATTTTGGCTCCCAAGAGGGCACCTTAGCACGCTTTTTGGCTCCCAAGAGGGCACCTTTAGCACGCGTTTTGGCTCCCAAGAGGGCAACTTAGCACGCTTTTTGGCTCCCAAGAGGGCACCCTAGCACGCTTTTTGGCTCCCAAGAGGGCACCCTAGCACGCTTTTTGGCTCCCAAGAGGTCACCTTAGCACGCTTTTTGGCTCCCAAGAGGGCACCGTAGCACACATTTTGGCTCCCAAGAGGGCACCTTAGCACATATTTTGGCTCCCAAGAGGGCACCTTAGCACGCTTTTTGGCTCCCAAGAGGGCACCTTAGCACATATTTTGGCTCCCAAGAGGGCACCTTAGCATGCGTTCTGGCTCCCAAGAGGGCACCTTAGCACGCGTTTTGGCTCCCAAGAGGGCACCCTAGCACACATTTTGGCTCCCAAGAGCGCACCTTAGCACACATTTTGGCTCCCAAGAGGGCACCTTAGCACACATTTTGGCTCCCAAGAAGGCACCCTAGCACACATTTTGGCTCCCAAGAGGGCACCTTTGCACGCTTTTTGGCTCCCAAGAGGGCACCTTAGCACACATTTTGGCTCCCAAGAGGGCACCGTAGCACACATTTTGGCTCCCAAGAGGGCACCTTAGCACACATTTTGGCTCCCAAGAGGGCACCTTAGCACACATTTTGGCTCCCAAGAGGGCACCATAGCACACATTTTGGCTCCCAAGAGGGCACCTTAGCACGCTTTTTGGCTCCCAAGAGGGCAACTTAGCACGCTTTTTGGCTTCCAAGAGGGCACCCTAGCACACATTTTGGCTCCCAAGAGGGCACCTTAGCACACGTTCTGGCTCCCAAGAGGGCACCTTAGCAGACATTTTGGCTCCCAAGAGGGCAGTTTAGTGTGTTTTGCCAACCAGGAGGGCATTTTAGCGCCCGTTTTCATAACAAATGGGCCACGAGGGGGGGCGACCATAGGTGAATGCTACTTTTTTTAATATAATATTTTCTTAAGTTATAGAATATAATAATATCTACAACAGGATTTATTATGATGACATTTTACTCTCAGCAATTAGAGGGTTATTTGTCTTCACTTAATAAAAACCTGTACTTATATATCACTAATAAGCATCTACAAACCTACTGTGTGAGTAAAGATGAAAATAATTATATCTGTACTGACAAATGTTATATTAGTGCTTTAATGAATTGCTGACAGGAATCACCAAATAAATGTAATTACGTATTTATTTCTGTCTGACTATCATTACAAATATAACCAAATGAACACCTGCAACATCGTATTTGAATCAAATTTTTAAAAAAATAAATCATTAGTGGCGACAGATTATATTCACACCTTTTAAATGTGATTCATATAATTGACTAAAAGTGTATTTGGATGATTGTGAACTGTTGTAATTTACCTCCCACAACCCCCCCCCCTCCCTCCCCCTTCACCTGTTTTTGAAACAGTTGCAAGCTCCAGTCCAAACAGAGCCAGTGTTGGCTGTATTGCCCATTAGTCTAGTCAGTCACAGTGTGTTGACTCATTGGCCGTAGCTTCCTGCCATGTTTGTCACGCCAGGACTGAGAGGACAAACAGTCTGTTGTTGGCTGATTGTTACTGTCACTGGCCGCTTCTTTGTGGTTTTAGTCGAAGGTCAGTGAACTGTCAGCGGGCGAGGAGGAGAACATGGATGAGGTAATCTCATGATGATGAGTCACATTTTGGGCACCCGGAGAACGTTGGTGTCGTTACATGTGTGTGTTGACGTGGCTTGCTGTAATCCCTCTGTGTCACACGATGTGAGGGCGAACTAGCATTTGGACAACTCATATTCACACCTGCAGCCCCTCAGCTTCCTCCTCTCTCACTTCCCTCCCTCTCTCTCTCACTCTCTCGCTGTAATCCTCCCTCTGCATCTCTCTTACAAACACACACACACACACACACACACACACACACACACACACACACACACACACACACACATATATACAGTCATACCTAAGCTATAGCAGTATGTCACATCCTCTGTTTGGATCTGTCTCACACACATTTAAACCCAGACAGGTCAGGCTATAATTTCACAAGTTGTGATTTAGTTTAGTTTAGTTTATTAGGATCCCTATTAGCGATTGTGTTACTCTTCCCGGGGTCCACAAAAGGAAAACAATACAGTTATAAAAACTAGGCTTTACACGATCAGGATTTTTGAGGCCGATCACCTATCTAATCACGTGAGGGAGCAATATGTGTATTTAAATAACTTGTTAATTTAATTTAATTCGTTTCGGTGTTCGTTTTTCTTTGTCCACGCTCCGTTTCTTAAACTCGGCATGCTCCTCCTCGTGTTCCCTATCCAGGTACCTGATTAAATTTGTGGTGTTGAAACATTTTGCAGATGCTTCCCCACGAGGTCCTTTAGTTTTGCACAGAGAGCTTGTGTTTGATCTGTCTCATTTACTTTTTGTTTGAATCCGACAGCTCATGATTCAAGATTCAAAAAACTTTATTGTCCATCACATCGTACAGTGCTGTTGGATTCAAACAAACATGTCGGAGTAAATGAGACAGATAAAACACAAGCCATCTGTAATCTATGCAACGGGAGCATCTGCAAAAAGTTTCAACATGACGTCATTGATCGGCTCAGTGAATTAAGACATTACAGCCGATCTCACTAATTGAATAAAATGCAAAATATTGGCCAATCCAATATAGCTGATCAGATCGGCGTAAAGCCTAATAAAAACCCACAAAATGACACAAAATACAACACAACAAAAAGATAAAGAAAATGAGAACATGCAAGAAAGTAACAATAAACGCATACTGAAGAAAATAACACACTAGAAAGAGGAAAAAGAAATAAAAACCACAAAAAGGAAAATAATGTCATCCCCTCAAAGAAAAGATAGGTCTATATCCATACTATATCTATCTATCTATCATCTATATCTCCATCAATACATGTGAGGATCTATACAATCACAAAAATGTACAATATGTGTATATGCAGTATATATCTATTGAGAATTCATGAAGTGGATTTTAAGCTGTATCGGCATCGTAAACCTTCCTTTACCACGTGTCTGGTAGTTATCAGTGTAATGAATTAACTGGTATAGACAGTTTGGCTTTTTGTTGATACAGATATTCCTAAAAAACTAAATTAGACTTCCTGATAGTCCTTGTTCTATAGGCCAAGATAAACATTTGTGCATAAAGTGTTGGTCTCTTTTTGTTTTTGCTGGTGCTCCAATATATGGCATGCAATTCTAATCATGATGCAGGACACAGCTGTACTTCTTCCATCATTTACGTCAATCATTGGCATGTACTGGGTCAAACTAGGCTTTGCCGTCATCGCACTGACACCGTCTCCTCTTGAGATAGCAGTAGGCAGTGAGTCTGCTCCTTTTAGGGAAAACAGGAAGCTCCCTGATAGTGTTGCTGTAGCAGTCGAGGTCAGATATGTGTTTTCCTGTCTTTCTGAACGGAGCACAGGTAGCTGTAGTCAGAGGTTGGATATGGTGAACCCTGTCAGATGGAGGACAAAGGTCCTGAGTTGCGTCTAGGCGATGTTCTTATCTGTGGTTCAACCTGTGGCGTTATCTGTGTGGTTTAAGACGATTCCCTGGAGGACCGAAACTCCCGAACAGAACGTGTACTGATTATTCATTCACTTCGCCTTGATGAAGCTAATAAACCTTTTCAATGCAAGACATCCTGGACTCCTGTGTACTCTCTCCACTGACGTATGGGGCTGCATATTTAAAAATCTACACGACTTTTAGACCCTCCATCAAGGGCTAACACATTAAGCACAGGTGTATTAAAGACTATGTAAAGCGAATTCAGACTTTTTCTTCTAAACACATTAAATAGGTCATAAATGTATTTCTAAAAAAAGGTGTAAAAAGCATTTCAACCATTTAGATTTGAATTGTGGAGCTAGGCTTCACAAACTGTGTTTCAAGATTTCTGTGTTCAGGATTTAGTGATTAGCATAAACCCGCCCCTGCTGCTGTAGAGGTATAAATACATTCAGCGCACACTACTACTACTACAGTCTACAGTTAGCCAGTTAGCAGCAGAAAGCTCTCAGATGTAGCGTCCATGTTTCTGGTAGAGGTGGTGACTTTGATTGACAGATGACACTTGGTAGGGGGGGGGCTTCAGCGGACTCGGCGGCCACGCCCACAGCGTTTGGGAGCAGAGAAAGAGGCTGATTTTTACACAACTTTGAAGCCTAATTTCATATATTTGGCGATTTTTTTAATCCTTCAAATTTGGCAGGGTGGTTAACAACACACTTTTCTGTGGTATGTCAAACTCAGAACACATATTTATTCTTACTTTACACAGACTTTAAAGAAATACTGAAAAGTTTGTAAATTGTACTTTTGCAGAGGAAAGCAGCTGAGGTTAGATTAGTGTAGCAGTTAAAATAGATGCAATGAAACCATGGCGAGAGTTTCCATAGAAACTTCTCAAATGACCCCTGCAGCACAATCCACTTGGCCATTGATTTGTTTTTCTTTTTGTTTTTTTCCATCTTCTCTCTCTTTTTTTTTTTGAATACTCAACAGATAGACTTTCAGTGGGTGTTTGTTCAAGAGAGTTAGATCCTTTTCAACAATATGTCTGTTCATTCATTAAATATTCACAAAACAAAGAATAATAATAAATATCGGTTGTTTGAGGTATCCTGTCGACAGTTTTACACACAGCTTTTTTCATAATGTGTGGTTGTATATTCCTTTGTGGGCAATAGGGGGGATTTTTTTATGTTGCTTCTATTAAGCCACTCTGGCAGTACGGCTGACTCTGCTGCTGCATGTCCAGTTTTATTAGTACAGTCTTGGAAACAAGAGAATTACAGCTGCCATGATAGCTTACTTTCAAGTATTTTGCTGTATAGCCTCTTGAGTGCAAGTGTACATTCCTTTTTAGATTGCTTTATAACAAGAATGTCATATTTCTACTGTTTACATTGTGATCATTGCAACAAAAAAAAGATAGGCTAATTGCTTCCACAGTTGTAAAATCCTATGACACAGTGTTATAAACTGCTTTACTGTGTTTTGGCATCTGATAAAACCATCAAATCCAAGAATCTGTGACTCAAACTGGACTGCCTGGATTATGTTTCATGTCTCGCCAGTATGTGAAAATCCCACTAACACAGACTCTTGATTTTTCCCTCAATGCATGGCAGGTCTGAATGCTTGCTAACGTGATCGTTGCCAACAGCATTATCTTTGCCACTTACCACTTCATGCATGTACAAAATTGAGTCAGCATATGCTCCATCGCCACACACACACACACACACACACACACACACACACACTCAAGAGCCCATGCATACACAAGCACACAGATACAAACAAAGGCTACTCAGCAAGACATGCGTTGACACTTCTCCCTAAGGGCCTAGCATGAACCGCACATTGCACACATCCATATAGACACAAATACATATATCACATTTACATTTAGCTGATTCTTTCATTTACAGTGACTTATAGTGAGAGCACACACACACACACACACACACACACACACACACACACACACACACACACACACACACACACACACACACACACACACACACACACACACACACTCTTATGGACACAGACACACTGAAAAAGACACACACATAAAACAAATGGCCTTGAGGTAAGCCTGCTTTTCCCTAGATGTCCTCCTCTGTTGCCCCGGGTGGCAAGTCAGTGAGCTGGCATTTCAGTGTGTGTGTGTGTGTGTGTGTGTGTGTGTGTGTGTGTGTGTGTGTGTCGATGTATCTTTATGTGATTTATGGAGAGATCGACCAATGACGCAAGTGGAAAAACGGAAATGCTGCGGAAGGAAGGAAGTGATATACAAGAATAGATCAGTTGGTTCATTGATACTTTTTTTTTTTTGGGGGGGGGGGTTATTTTTGGTGCTTTCATGGTACTATTTATGTGACGGTCAAAGGAAATTCTCTTACCTCCTGCACCACTATCTGCTGGCTGGCTGGCCTCAGTTGTTATATCAGAGTTTCTTGAAGCGTGATGCAGTGCGGCAGTAAAAAAAAAAATCTCAAACACAGAGGAGATTCAGCGATTAACAGTCCCTCGTCCCTCAGTAACTTGTGTTTGTTCCCTAGCGAGTCCGAGCTCAGCGGTGTTTACCCAGCGTGTCGTCAAGAACTCTGTGGCTCTGCAGAGCGAAAGGGCAGTCGTGTGATGCAACGTAATGCAATGATTTGTCATACAAGAAAAAAGGGGGCTATCATGCACTGCAATGCAACATAACATTATGCTGAAGTCAGGAGTAGTCATCAAACTAAAGTGGAAAATAACTGTTTGACCTGTCAGAGCCTGCAGCTATTTCCTAAATGCATGGCGAGTATCTGCTTCAGCACATCGAATCTGTTTAAATTCAAAAGCCAATAACAGGCCCAGGGAAAATGAGTTAGACTGTATTGGACTATCATTTTAGAGGAGTCACATTATAGTCTGTGCTAATCTAGTTTTAGCTAACACAAAGTATTGCGTTTTCTGTAAATAAAAACCAGCTGTCAATTAACAGACTTAACCTTATTTTGACCAACATGGATTTTTAATGAGATATTGATGCCATGCTTAGAGGACACACTCATGTTTAAAGGGCAGTGCACAGTTCATGAAGTCATGAAGCAAAGCAGTGTAAAAGGAAAAACACATTCAAACTCATTCATTTACTCTATAATGCAGGGGTGTCAAACTCATTTTCATTCAAGGGCCACATACAGACCAATATGATCTCATGTGGGCCGAATTATTAAAAAGATGGAACGAACAAGGGGAAGAAGGGAAGGAAAAGAAGACAGGAAGGAATGAAGGAAGGAAATAAGGATAAAAGAAAGAAAGAAAGGGATTAGGACTGAAAGAAGGAAGAAAGGACAGATGGAAGTAAGGAAGAAGGGAGAGAGGAAGGCAGGAAGACAGGAAGGAAAAGAAGACAGGAAAGAAAGATGGAAGGAACGATGGAAGGAAAGAAGGAAAAAAGAAATAAAGAAATGGAAGAAGGACGGAAGGAAGGAAGAAAAAGAAGACAGGAAGGAAAGATGGAAGGAAAGAAGGAAAAAAGAAAGAAAGAAAGGGAAGAAGGACAGAAGGAAGGAGAGATGGAAGGAGCGAAGGAAAGAAGACAGAAAGAAAGACATGAAGGAAGACAGAAAGAAAGACAGGAAGGAAGACAGGAAGGACACTGGGCTGGATCGGGTCCCTCAGCGGGCCGGTTCTGGCCCACAGACCGCATGTTTGACACCCCTGCTATAAGGCAATAAATACAATGTAAGCTATATGCACAGCTCTATGCTGTCTATAAACAGAGCAGATGTCTTGACTGCAGCATTACAGCATCATTTGTTTAGAATACCTTTGAAACACAAAGAGATGAAGTTAAAAGCTTAAAGTATAATTAACACAGAACACGTAGCAGGACTAATGTCACTACTGCACTTCAGTGATGTCGTGTTATAATCGTGATGAATCCATTAACTTGGAAAGCATGTGTGATTGCAGAGAACCGGGCAGGAATACATAGAAAGCAAAACTTCTTCTTCTCTGGTGCAGAGCTGTATATCTGTTTAACCCTCCTGTTGTCCTTGAGTCAAGGAAGGAAGGAAAGGAGGAAGGAAGCAAAGTAGGAAGGCTGGAAGGAAAGAATAAGGAAGGGAGGAAGGATGGGAGGAAGAATGAAGGAAGGAGGAAGGAAGGAAAGGAGGAAAGGAGGAAATGAAAGAAGATGGGAGGAAGAAAGGATAAGAGGAAGGGGGAAGGAAGGAAGGGAAGAAGGAAGGGAAGAAGGTGGGGGGGAGAAAGAAAGAAAGAAAGAGAAAGAAAAAAAGAAAGGGGGATGGAGGAAAGAAAGTAACAAAGAAAGAAAGAAGAAGGAAGGTAGGAGGAAGGAAGGGAAAGAGGAAGGGGGAAGGAAGGAAAGAAGGAAGGTGGGGGGGGGAAGGAAGAAAGAAAGAAAGAAATAAAGAGGGATGGTGGAAGGAAAGTAGGAAGAAAGAAAGAAAGAAGAAGGAAGGGAGGAAGAAGGAAGGAAAGAAAGGAGGAAGGTAGGAGGAAGAAAGTAAAAGAGGAAGGGGGAAGGAAGGAAAGGAGGAAGGTGGGGGGGAGGAAGGAAGGAAGTAAGGGGGGTGGAGGAAGGAAAGACAGAAGGGAGGAAAGAGAGAGGACGGAAAGAAAGACAGAAGGAGGGAGGGAGGAAGGACAGACAGAAGGAAGGAAGGGAGGAAAAAAGGAACAATCAAAACAGACGGGGTCAATTTGACCCGGGAGGACTTGTATCTCTCTGTCATGTGACTATCCTAACAGGACTATTGGATTAAAGCCTTTTATGGCAGCATGTCTCATATTTCAGCCCCCAACAAAACTTTTCTGTCAAGCCCCCCAAACTCACCCAAATCCAGTTTACTGACTCCTGAATTGAAATTGGAAAGGTATCCATGGCGATATTAAAGGTGCTATCTAGCTGAGTATATAATGTATCAATATATATTTATTTAAAAAAAAAAAAAAAGTTTGAAAAGGAAATTGAATCTTTCCTGTGTTGAATGCCAGAAGAGGTTAAATTAAATGTACTTCCATCAGGAATGTGTGGAGTATTAAATCCGCTCGGTAATGAGATACGGCAGCGAGCGAGTGAACTCAGCAGAAAGAGTTTCAAACCCAAGCTGACAGTGCAAGACTATAAACTGTGCTTTCATTTTAATATCATATCATATAGAAGTGTCAGTCTTGGCTGTCCTTCACAAAGATACTGGAGGGGATCTAATTGGACCTTTCAGTATCATATATCACATTAAACCCAGAGTGTGAAGAACTACTGGGGGTTAAAATTGGTCATGTGAGTCGGAGGAATTTATTTTACGTCTCTTTAACCCTCCTGTTGTCCTCGAGTCAAGGAAGGAAAGGGAGGAAGAAGGAAGGAGGGAAGGAAGGAAGGAAGGAAGGTTGGGAGAAAGAAGGAAGGAAAGGAGAGAGGAAAGGAGGGAGGAAGGAAGGAGGGAAGGAAGGAAGGGAAGAGGGAAAGAAGGATGGAGGGGAGGAAGAAACAAGGAAAGGAGGGAGGAAAGGAGGGAAGAAGGAAAGGAGAGAGGGAGGAAGGAGGGAAAGAAGGAAGAGAGGAAGGAAAGGAGTGAGGAAGGAAGGAAGGAAGGAAGAAAAGAAGGAAGGAAATGAGTGAGTAATGATGGATTGATGGAAGGGAGGAAGAAGGAAGGAAGGGAGGAAGAAGGTAGGAAAGGAGGGAGGAAGAAGGACAGAAAGGAGGAAGGAAGGAAGGAAGAAAAGGAGGAAGGAAAGGAGTGAGGAATGATGGATGGAAGGGAGGAAGAAGGAAGGAAGAAGAAAGAAAGAAAAGAGGAAGGAAGGAAGGAAGGGAAGAGGGATAGAAGGATGGAGGGGAGGAAGAAGCAAGGAAAGGAGGGAGGAAAGGAGGGAAGAAGGAAAGGAGAAAGGAAGGAAGAGAGGAACGAAAGAAGTGAGGAAGGAAGGAAGGAAGAAAAGAAGGAAGGAAATGAGTGAGTAATGATGGATGGATGGAAGGGAGGAAGAAGGAAGGAAGGGAGGAAGAAGGTAGGAAAGGAAGGGAGGAAGAAGGTAGGAAAGGAGGAAGGAAGGAAGGAAGAAAAGGAGGAAGGAAAGGAGTGAGGAATGATGGATGGAAGGGAGGAAGAAGGAAGGAAGAAGAAAGAAAGAAAAGGAGGGAGGAAGGAAGGAAAGGAGAGAGGAAGGAAGGGAGGACGGAGAAAAGGAACAGACAGGGTCAATTTGACCCGGGAGGACGACACAAAGGTTAAGAATACAGGGCAAAATAAGCAGTATGGTCCATAACAACAAACACCAACAGGGCATCATTTAATGTGTTGAGAGTAACAACTGTTGGCAGCAATGACCCCCCCCCCCTCCCCCGCCCCCCCCCGCCCCTCCCCCCTCCCATAATCACAGCAAACAGCTCTTTCCAGGGTGTAATAACTTCCCTATAATTATTATTGACACAAATGCACTAAGTGAAACAGTACTATGAAAGCATAACAATAAAGAAAAAAAAGGGTCCAAACAGGCTCATTGCTTATTGCTTATTAGCTGCTGCCATGGTTACCACAAGAAAGTTGCTATAGACACCGATAGTCACACTCATACAGTAGTTTCATGTGTTTCATTATTACAGGCTACGATATTACTAAGATGAAATAACTTTGTACAATAGTCTTCCATTTCAGATATTACCTGCAGCTCACACTCACTCATCAGCTGGTTTAACCTTCCTGTCGTCCTCCCGGGTCAAATTGACCCCGTCTGTTTTGACTGTTCCTTCTCTCCTCCCTTCCTTCCTTCCGTCTGTCCTTCCTCCCTTCCTCCTTCTCTCTTTCCTCCGTTCCTGCTTTCCTTCCTCCATCCCCCTTTCTTCCTTTCTTCTGTCCTTCCTTCCTTCTTCTCTCTTTCTTTCCTTCCCTCCTTCCTTCCTTCTTTCTTCTGTCCTTCTTTCCTTCCTTCCTCCTTTCCTCTTTTCCTTTCTCCTTTCCTCCCTCCTACCTTCCTTCCTTCCCTCCCTCTTTTCCTTCCTTCCTTTCCTCCCTCCCTCCCTCCCTTCCTTCCTTCCTTCCTTCTTTTCCTTTCCTTCCTTCTTTTCCTTTCCTCCCTTCTTTCCTTCCTCTCTCCTTCATCCTTCCTTCTTCCTTCCTCCCTTCCTTCCCTCCTCCCTCCTTTCCTTCCTTCCTTCCTTGACTCAAGGACAACAGGAGGGTTAACATGTCCTATTTATCTATTTGGAAACCTTCATTTTCATTTCATTTCAATTATATTGCTACAAACTCAAGGCTCAGATTGTAAAAAAAAAAAAAAAGAAAAAAAGAAAAAGAAAAATCACTTTAAGCAACATCTGACCCAGATTGCCACAGTGGCCATTTACATCTGAGCCGAGGTAAAGAAATGTCAGTATGAAGAAGAGAAAAATGAAGATTGCTCTATTTGTGATTGTGCCTGTGAAGTGTAATCATCTTTGCTTTTGTTGAACGTATTCAGTTCTCTCTCTTCCTTGCCTGCAGTGTGTCTATTATATAGAGCAAAATAACCACTCTGGGTCTGAAATACAATACCTTTTATTTCTACTTCCTTCCTAGCATCATGTGAACAGTTAATCCTGCATGGATCATGAATGCACACATCACCCCCGGTTTCACCCCGGGGCATTATTCTGATCCAGTTGTTGTGATGCATTCATGATGCTTCATTTGCATAATACTCATTTAGAAGGCTGATTGTTTGCTGATTGGCCAGAGCGCCCTTCTGCCTGTTTAATCATTCATCTGGATGACCTGCGCTTAATGGGGGTTGGGCCACCCAATGATATGCTTCGCTTCTTGTAATGGCAGGCACACCCGTTATCCAATCAGTGTACCGGTTGCGAGTCGGTTTTGCTAACTGGTGACATATGGTAGATGTGTTGCAATCATTAAAGCCGTCATCACTCAATATGAGCGATCTGTAACAGGAGACTAGAGAGTAGAGAGTAGAGACTAGAGAGTAGAGGGCAGCTGCAAGCTTTTTATCTTTTCTTTATGGCCTCCAAAAATCACTAGAAAGATACATGCTTTCATTCTTGTTTAACCCTCCTGTTGTCCTCGAGTTAAGGAAGGAAAAGAAGAAAGGATGGGAGGAAGAAGGAAGGACAGGAGGGAGGAAGGAAGGAAGGAAGGAAGGAAAGGAGGAAGGAAGGAAGGAAAGGAGGGAGGCAGGAAAGAAGGAAGGATGGGAGGAAGAAGGAAGGACAGGAGGAAGGGAGGAAGGAAGGAGGGAGGGAATGGAGGGAGGAAGGAAAGAAAAAAGAAGGAAAAGAAGAAAGGAATGAAGGGAGGAAGGAAGGAAAGGAGGGAGGAAGGAAGGGAGGAAGAAGGAAGGAAAGGAGGAAGGAAGGGAGGAAGAAGGAAGGAAAGGAGAGAGGGAGGGAGGAAGAAGCTACCTTTCTCCCTTTCCTCCATTCCTTCCTCCCTCCTTTCCTTCCTTCTTCCTCCCTCTTTTCCTTCCTCCCTCCTTTCCTTCCTCCTTTCTTTCCCTCCTTCCTTCCTCTTTTTCTTTCTCCATCCCTCCTTCCTTCCTTCTTTCCTCCCTCCCTCCTACCTTCCTTCCTTCCTTTCTTATTTCCTCCATCCTTCCTTCCTTATCTTTCCTTTCTCCCTTACTTCTCAGGCACATATTTTCTAAATCGGAAAAAACCTGGCACTTTGACAACTCAAATATAAAAAACAAACAAACGCCAACCCCCCCCCCCCAAACCCCCCATCCTTCTCATCTGAAGTCTTTGGGCTCCGTCGGTGTCCCTCGGTCCCGCAGAGAAGGTGCTGTGCTCTTGGCTATTGCACATGTTTGGTCAACTGATGCCTGTCCTTGCATTGTTGCCACTTCATTAAACTCTTTCACAGAAGCTCCCTAAAACACCCAGCAGGCATCTGATGACCCTGCTGTCCTGGCAACCGTGGCAACCGTGTGCACAAACCCACCGAGTCTAACTCCAGGCACCAACACCCAAAAACACAAAGATATACAACTGTGGATAAAAGTAAACATCTAAAAAAAAAAAGACTGTGGTCCCCCATCGGAGAACGAATATTGAATAATTTTTTTTTGTGTGTGTTATCCTTTGAGGTCAGGTGTTCTCTGCAGGGCTTTTTACAACAAGCTCGCCAAAACATTTATTTTTTTTTAGGAATGAAAATAGACCTGAACAAGACAGAGAGTATAAAACATTAACGAAATAGAATAAATGGAAGAAATTATGAGATGGGCTCAAGATTAACCTTTGTGTTGTCCTCCCGGGTCAAATTGACCCCGTCTGTTTTGACTGTTCCTTCTTTCCTCCCTTCCTTCCTTCTTCCCTCCTTCTCTCTTTCTTTCCTCCCTTCTTTCTTTCTTTCCTTCCTTCCTTCCTTCCTCTGTCCTTTTTTCCTTCCTTCCTCTTTTCCTTTCTCCCTCCTTCCCTCCTTCCTTCTTTCCTGATTTCCTCCATCCTTCCTTCCTTTCCTTTCTCCCTTACTTCTTTCCTTTCCTTCCTTCTTCCTTCCTCCTTTACTTCCTTCCTTCTTCCTCCCTTCCTCTTTTCTTTTCTCCCTCCCTCCCTCCCTCCCTCCCTCCCTCCTACCTTCCTTCGTTATTTCCTCCTTCCTTCCTTCCTTCCATCTGTCCTTCCTTCCTCCCTCCTTCTCTCCTTCTTTCCTTTCTTCCTCCGTCCTTTTTTCCTTCCTTCCTCTTTTCCTTTCTCCCTCCCTCCCTCCTTCTTTCCTCCCTCCCTCCTACCTTCCTTCCTTCCTTATTTCCTCCATCCTTCCTTCCTCTCCTTTCTCCCTTACTTCCTTCCTTCTTCCTACCTCCCTCCTTTCCTTCCTTCTTCCTCCCTTCATCTTGGGTAATGTGAGTGTGAGTAGTAGCGTTGCATCTTGGGTAATGTGAGTGTGAGTAGTCAGCTCTTGATGCATACTCTGCATTTCTGGAGAATCTAGTAAACCATCCAGGAACTTCTCACATACTCTAAATCACATACTACGCAGTTGAAACACACTACATACTTCACATGACGTCAGAGTTAGTACGAGTAGTAGGAAAGTATGTGGATTAGAACAGACCCTATGTTTCTTGAGTAGGGAGGGTGGGGTCTTCTGTCATGAGCTCATGTCCCACCTACTCCGCGCCGCTTGGGCTGCCATATGCTTTATGACTCTGTTTATGTTTTTGTTTGTTTTTCATACGCTGTGGTATTTATATTCTGGTCGCCCACCATATCCTGCCCCCCGCTGACACCTTGGCCTGTCATGTGGGGTTTCAATGCCAACTCCCACCCCAGGTGGCAGCCCTAATTGGCCTTGCAACCGTTTCATGGTGATTTATGGGGGGGGGGGACACAAAAAACATACAAGAGGAATAACAAAAAGGAAAGTTATTTATCTTTGTATTTTTGGCTTAATTAGTGATGACACAAGACAAAATGCTGTGCTAAGATATAAAATGATTTAATAGTTTATATTTGCAGGAATCCATTTTTACTTCATAGTTTCTCATTTTTATTAATGCACCCTTTTTGGCTCACTCTCCATTTATCCATGTCTCCACTCTTTATATTAAATTATATGTGTGTGTGTGTGTGTGTGTGTGTGTGTGTACTTTGTGTGCACACTAATTGGCATATATACTTTGATGGAAACTTCTATCCAAAGTGTTTGACAGTGAACGTGTGAGAGTAACCTTGATGCCATCAACGCTCAGGAAAATCCAACCCAACAGCTACTCTCTACTTTCAGAGACTAATTAATTGCATTTATGAGAGTTATTAAAACTAAGTCCATTTTTGGGGGGAGAATTTTTAGAGTCTGCTTTCCAACATTTTCGATCAGTTCCCAGCAGTCAAATTGCACAGTACTCATTATGCCTGCTTGGCAAACCTCCAGGATATGAATTTGGTGTGTGTGCATTAATAAATATGTGTGTGTGTGTGTGTGTGTGTGTGTGTGTGTGTGTGTGTGTGTGTGTTTGTCAGTCTATGCAGTTTTTTGATGAGTTTGAAGATTATTGTCATGCTTTCTTAGCTCCGCTCTCTAATATCTCATTTAGTTGTGGATTTTTTTATCCCTCCTGTTGTCCTCGAGTCAAGGAAGGGAGGAAGGAAAAGAGAAAGGAAGGAAGGAAGGAAGGAAGGAAGGAAGGAGGGAAGGAGGGACGGAAGGAAGGAGGGAAGGGAGGGAGGAAGAAGGAAGGAAAGGAGGGAGGAAGGAAGGAAAGGAGGAAGGACGGGAGGAAGAAGGAAGGAGGGAGGAAGGAAGTATGGAAGGGAGGAAGAAGGAAGGAAAGGATGGAGGAAGAAAGGAAGGGAGGAAGAAGGAAGGAAAGGAGGAAGGAAAGAATGAAAGAAAGGAGGGAGGGAGGAAGGAAGGGAGGAAGGAAGGAAAGGCGAGAGGAAAGAAGGGGGGAAAGAAGGGAGGAAGGAGGGAAGGAAAGAAGGAGGGAGGGAGGAAGGAAGGACAGAAGCAAGGAACAAAGGGGGATGGAGGAAGGAAAGAAGGAAGGGAGGAAAGAGAGTGGAAGGAAAGAAAGAGAGAAGGAGGGAAGGAGGACAGATGGGAAGAAGGAAGGAAGGGAGGAAATGAGGGAGGGAGGAAGGAAAGGCGAGAAATATGATGCTAGTTTCTACATGAGTGTCCATTCTACTACATGCACGTTGGACAGCTCGTACTGGAAGCTCCACAGACCTGTTCAGCGGTTGTTTAGATGGTGTTCACTGAGATGCTGCGAGGCTGTTTTCACTCAACTCACTCATTGATCTTCTCGCTCGAGACAATGATTCCTGCTAATTCATAGTTTTTTCCATTTCCTGTGTTTTGAGTGACTGCACCACCAAAGTATCAATCAATTTAACTCTCATACAGACGAGCATAGTTCAGACAAACATTGAGATCAGTGATAAAAATGTAAATAAAATAAGTAAAAATAAACCAATTTTCCAATTGTGTTAATAAATTCACTACCTGCACCATTATTCCCAGTTAGTAAAATAACATTATTAGAGAAGGAGGGAAGAAGAGAGGGAGGAAGGATGGAAGGGAGGAAATGAGGGAGGAAGGAAGGAAGGGAGGAAGTGAGGGAGGAAGGAAGGAAGGGAGGAAATGAGGTAGGGAGGGAGGGAGGAACGAAAGGCGAGAGGAAGGAAGGGAAGCAAGGAAGAAGGGGGATGGAGGAAGGAAAGAAGGAAGGGAGGAAAGAGAGAGGAAGGAAAGAAAGAGAGAAGGAGGGAGGGAGGTCAGTCAATGGGAAGGTGTGTCCAAACTTTTGACACTGTCTAGTTTCTGCACGTTTATCAATTGTGTTAATAAATCCACTACCTGCACCATTATTCCCAGTTAGTAAAATGACATCATCATATTAAAATGATGGTTTATATGAGAGTTCAGAAATACTAGGCATCATTTGGGCCAGCATACACTACCCCCCCCCACCCCCCCCCTATTGGCTCTGCCCTGTGATGTGCTGTACATGCACTAATGAGCATTACATTGGATAGACAATAGCAAGACTCCCACATGCCTGAGTCTTGTTTGTCACTGTCAGATTGATCCCAGCCATAGATTAGCCATAGTGCACTGTCAGGACCAATTAAGGAAGGGTCACAGAAACCCCTCTGATGTCAAGTCGGTTTGGATCGATGGAGGAGTGAAGACATGGACGAACCCTGTTGAGTCATGTGACTGTGGCAGAGACTTATTTATGGACTTTAGATGGTTTGGTTGTTTGGTGCAGATTTGAAAAAAAAAAATAGAGAAACGTATTTTATGAGTCCTGTTGTCCTTGAGTCAAGGAAGGAGGGAGGAAGGAAGGAGGGAAGGAAGGAGGGAAGGAAGGAAGGAAGGAAGGGAGGGAGAGAGAGAGGGAGGGAGGAAGGGAGGGAGGAAGGAAGGAAAGGAGGAATAAAAGAGGGAAGGAAGGAAGGAAGGAAGGAAGGAAGGAAGGAAGGAAGGAAGGAAGGAAGGAAGGAAGGAAGAAAAAGAGGTAAGGAAGGAAAGGAGGGAGGGAGGAAGGAAGGAAAGAAGGGAGGAAGGAAAGAAGGAAGGAAGGAAGGAAGGAATGAAGAAAAAGAGGTAAGGAAGGAAAGAAGGAAGGAGGGAGGAAAGAAGGAAGGAAGGAAGGAAGGCAGGCAGGCAGGCAGGCAGGGAGGGAGGGAGGGAGGGAGGGAGGAAGGAAGGAAGGAAGGAAGGAAGGAAGGAAGCAAGGAAGGAAGGAAGGAAGGAAGGAAGAAAAAGAGGTAAGGAAGGAAAGAAGGAAGGAGGGAGGGAGGAAGGAAGGAAAGAAGGGAGGAAGGAAAGAAGGAAGGAAGGAAGGAAGGAATGAAGAAAAAGAGGTAAGGAAGGAAAGAAGGAAGGAGGGAGGAAAGAAGGAAGGAAGGAAGGAAGGCAGGCAGGCAGGCAGGCAGGCAGGCAGGGAGGCAGGGAGGGAGGGAGGGAGGAAGGAAGGAAGGAAGGAAGGAAGCAAGGAAGGAAGCAAGGAAGGAAGCAAGGAAGGAAGCAAGGAAGGAAGCAAGGAAGGAAGGAAGGAAGGAAGGAAGGAAGGAAGGGCGGGCGGGCGGGCAGAGACTTTGGTGTTTTGGTGCAGATTTGGGAGATATGAGAAAAATATGGCCGAGGGGACAATAAGGGGGAGATGTAGAAGAAGACAAGGGGTAGATGAAAAGAAGCAGATTAGGAGGTAGAAATGATAAAAGAGCAAAAGGAAATCAAGGGAAATTAGAAACATGGAGAGATAATAATAATAAAAGGGGTTTAATAAACTAAGACGCAGTAGAAATGTCTTTATTGATGAGCATCTTCTCTGATCAAATATTAGTGATATTTTTTTTGTTCCAGCATTTTATGACTTCCAAAACTTGAGGTGCCACAATTATAGATAAGAACCTGTTAACCATTGCCTTGAAAGAATCAACATAAAAATGGGCGAGAGCAAAAAAAAGAAAAGGAAGGAATGATGAAAGGTGAAGCGGTGGAGACTGAATTTAAAATGCCCTTGAAACCTTTTTTTTCTGAACTGAGATTTTTTGGCTTTCAGAGAGACAGAGGAGAGGAGAGAGAGAGAGAATGAGAAAATGACAATAAGAGGAAGAAGCCAAGTGGAGTGGAAAGTGGAGGCTAATTAAATAAAAAAGTGGGTTGGGTTGGTTGAGTTGGGACTAGGGATGCAAAGGGGTGGAAAATTTCTGGTAAATTTCCAGAAAGTTTCTGGTAAATTTCCATGGGAAGTTAAGCTGGGGAATTTTGGAAATATTCCAAATTGGAAACTTTCCATGGAAATTATGGGAATTTATGGGATTTAAATGGGAATTTATGGCAATTGAGGGTAATTTAGTGGAAAGGTATCATATCATATCTTATAAGCAAAAATAATAGTTTAGTTATAAGCAAAATAATACAATTGAAACAGATTTATTTTTAAGTTTTTTATTAATAAGATGTCCCTTTCAAAATGTTAAATAAATCTCTCCAAAAAAGTCCCAATCAACATGCACATAAAAATGCACAGTGAATGTATGGGGCGTGGTCTCAGTATGCACAGTACGTGAAGGGGGCGTGGTCTCAGTATGCACAGTACATATCGGGGGCGTGGTCTCAGTGTGCACAGTACATGTAGGGGGCGTGGTCTCAGTATGCACAGTACATATCGGGGGCGTGGTCTCAGTATGCACAGTGCATGTAGGGGGCGTGTTCTCAGTATGCACAGTGCATGTTGGCGGCGTGGTCTCAGTATGCACAGTGCATGTAGGGGGTGTGGTCTCAGTAGACACAGTGCATGTAGGGGGCGTGGTCTCAGTATGCACAGTGCATGTAGGGGGTGTGGTCTCAGTAGACACAGTGCATGTTGGCGGCGTGGTCTCAGTATGCACAGTGCATGTAGGGGGCGTGGTCTCAGTATGCACAGTGCATGTAGGGGGTGTGGTCTCAGTAGACACAGTGCATGTAGGGGGCGTGTTCTCAGTAGACACAGTGCATGTAGGGGGCGTGGTCTCAGTGTGCACAGTACATGTAGGGGGCGTGGTCTCAGTATGCACAGTACATATCGGGGGCGTGGTCTCAGTGTGCACAGTACATGTAGGGGGCGTAGTCTCAGTATGCACAGTGCATGTAGGGGGCGTGTTCTCAGTATGCACAGTGCATGTTGGCGGCGTGGTCTCAGTATGCACAGTGCATGTAGGGGGTGTGGTCTCAGTAGACACAGTGCATGTAGGGGGCGTGGTCTCAGTATGCACAGTGCATGTAGGGGGTGTGGTCTCAGTAGACACAGTGCATGTTGGCGGCGTGGTCTCAGTATGCACAGTGCATGTAGGGGGCGTGGTCTCAGTATGCACAGTGCATGTAGGGGGTGTGGTCTCAGTAGACACAGTGCATGTAGGGGGCGTGTTCTC
This sequence comes from Scomber japonicus, assembly GCF_027409825.1. NCBI lineage: Eukaryota > Metazoa > Chordata > Actinopteri > Scombriformes > Scombridae > Scomber > Scomber japonicus. The sequence continues at coordinate 8,598,386 of NC_070579.1, forward strand.
AGTAGACAGTGCATGTAGGGGGCGTGGTCTCAGTATGCACAGTGCATGTTGGCGGCGTGGTCTCAGTATGCACAGTGCATGTAGGGGGTGTGGTCTCAGTATGCACAGTGCATGCAGGGGGCGTGGTCTCAGTAGCCCTGCAGTAAACGGTGTGCTATGTGAGCATGTGATAGCATAGATATTGAACTGTACTACATGATATCTGGTTGTTTTAGTCAGGATTGTGATAAAATATTATTTTACACAACTATATTTAAGTTCCCTAATAAAAACATGCCTTCAGTTTAGTAAATTCCCGGTTTATTCCCGTTAATTCCTGTTAATTCCTGTTAATTCCCATGGAAAGTTTCCTTTTTTGAAAATTCCTGGAATTTTGCAACCCTAGTTGGGACCATATTCTTTTGAGAAAATAGAGAGACAACAAGCAAATAACAAGATCAGGGAGGAGTAGATAGAAGAAAAAAATGTAAGTCAGAGAAAGGAGAGAGATGAGTCAGGTTCGGGTGGAGAGATGAAGAGAGGCCTACGTCTCTTCATCTGTCCTGCCTTTGCATTCGTACTGAATTTTTGATCCTCGCCTTTCTCATCAGCTCTGTCTTTTCTTTTGTATTCTGTTAGAAAAAGGACTTATACATATATACCAAACAGATTCAGAATAAAAATCCCTTATTCTCCTCCCTCCCTCCCTGCCTCCCCTCCCCTCCCACTTTATCTTTTCTCAGCATTAGGAGTGCGTTGGCTGCATTAAATCCTTTTCTTTTTATCCTGTTGAGTCATCAGTTTTGACATGCTCTGAGGTGACCAAGATTGCTGTGTGCATGCGCCTACAACTCACCGCCACCCTCCATCTCGTCCTCTGCCTCTGTCTTTCCTCCAAAAAAAAAAAAAAAACCCCTCTGTCCTCTGCACAGTTTGTTATTCTCCCTCTATCATCATCAATTCTGGCTGTCAGCGGCTGATCCTATGATTATGAGGCTGAGCTAAATAGGCAGTGATGGTGTGGTGTGGTTAATGGTTTTTGGGATGAGATGGGCTTTTATGGAGGTATTGGAGCAAAAGGGTAAAAAATACAAAAAAAACAAAGCTGCCACCGAGCTGACAGGTAATGTGGCTCATTTAGACGTCTTCTGCACATAGACTGTATAAAAGAAATGGACGTAATATCTGTGACGTCACCCACTGGTTTGTGGACTGCTGCTCAGAAGCCAATAGTTTCGAATCTAGGCAGCGCCATCTTGAAAAGTTCAGGTGCATGCTGCGAAAAATAAAAACATGGATTCTACTTATATGGGCATGAGGTGGAGCCATGGGCGGAGCGGGGAGGTAGCTATGGTTGCGAGGGCTGGATCTCGAGGGCGTTGGTCAATCAACCTGTCAATCAGGACGTAGCCACGCCCTAATGCATACCCTGCTTTATCGTCAAATATAAAATCAGGGAGGCCAAAATGTCACAAATGAACATCATACTGCATTGAAGAAGGCTTTAAACTAGCGATTGAGACCATAAACACATTTTGAAAACGTTTACTGAGGTTAGAAATCAAGTGAGAAGTTGGTGAATTCTCTATTGACTTGTATAGAGACGGTCGCCCCCTGGTGGCCTTTTGATAGAATGCAGTTCTAAGTTACTTCCGCGTTGGCCTCATTTCAGCGGACCAGAACTCCCCGCCTGCTTCTGCATAGACTTTCACAGAGATATACAATGAGCAGTAGTATAGTATAGAGTATGAATGCATTTTTAGATGTCTGGGGATCTTATATGAAGTAGCCTTTACAATATGCATGTCTAATCTACATACATTTTTAAATAGTATTCCCTTTTTTTCCAAGTTCAATCACTAGTGGCTTCATACTGTAGTTGTGCTCCAGTGGATGAACCCAGCAGCTGTTAACACGCCACGACGAGACTCATAATGCATCATTAAAGCTCAGGCTTCAATTTGCAACATCTAAACCGCTGAGATAAAGGACAGTTATCACACACAGAGATGTTTTCAGTACTTGATTAATGACTTGCAGGGATTTGATCTACTGGAATAATTGCTCAGCGCTCAAAACAAGCAAAAATGTTGTTTTCTTTTCCATTTAGAAAACTATTAAATTTGTCAAATAAAGACTATGACAGCAGCTCATGCAGCTTTAAAGGATTAATTAAGTATTTCTGAAATGAGCCGTGTAAAAATGAAGGTCAGAAAGCATCTTGTTAGGTCACAAACTGATTTTTTGACCAGATGAAAATGGGATCAAAGTAATTAAAATCCATCATCTTGGACCGCAAAATGTCAATGTGCATCCAATAGTCATGAAAAAATAAAATCAATAAAAACCAAAAAAAAAAAAATCTCATCAAAATGTGTTGGAGCTGCACTAGATGAAAGTTAGGAAAGTTATTAGTAGTCATTTTGTGGACTCCAGTCATTGCAATCAAACCATCAATCAATAGCTATCAAGATATAAAAATAAAAAAAATAGAAACTAATAACTCTCATAGTGGCATTAGCAGTAAACTCAGAGGATGACCAAAGTCAGGAGGTTTCATCCATTCAAGGAGAAAATCTGTTTCTATACTAAATTTCATGGCAATCTATCCACTGCTGCTAGTGAGTGCAGATATAAAGGCTTTAAAGTCCTTCACTGGGTGTCGGGATTATCACTAACAAAATTCAAACGTGTCATTCTCACACTCATGGCGCTTTTCCACTACACAGATCCAGCACGACTCGACTCGACTTGTTTTTTTTGTGTTTCCACTAGGGATAGTACCTGGTACCTGCTACTTTTTTAGTACCTGCTCTGCTGAGGTTCCAAGCGAGCCGAGCCGATACTAAATGTGACGTCATCAGACTGCCGGCCACTGATTGGTCAGAAGAGTTGTCGCTGGTAGAGTCATGAGCCGTCCCACACAAGAATCAAACCCGCCATTTTTAAATACCAGCAACAGCGTTACAGCCATACGGCTCAATGTTCTTGCTTTGTGTGTGACAGAAAGCCACATACAGCAGCAAGTACACCATCGCCTCCATGTCCTCCATTGGTTATGTGTTTGTGCCGCTTCGCCATGCTTACATTGTTTAGAAGGGGGAGGGGCTCAGTGTGTGGAGGGGGCTTGTTGTGCCACCCAGATTTGCTTGACATACGTTCCTCTTCCACACGAAAACAGCATTTCAGTCAAATTATGTCAAATTCCACAATATTCCACGTTAAAATTAAATTCCGTTTTGATCAGCAAATTCAGCTCCATAAAGTTCTTGTCATTTTCAGTTTCAATAAAATACATTTAAATCATTATTGCTATGTTTATATTTTTATGTCTTAGGTAAAAAAGGACATGATATTGTGTGATAGTAGGTGTTTTTTCTCTAAAAACGAGTGGTGTGAAACCTTAAAACATACATCAATGTTTAATCACCCATTTATTGATCAGTCAGATCGACTATTGATGCTTTCTAAACAGATCGGTGGTTCAAAATGTGACATACACACTTTTTATGAGGGGAACAAAATGCAAGGTAGTAGAATATGAAGACAGAATGATCTATCATCATTGATGGATGGATGATGCTTTTTTTTTTTTTAGCACTTCAGCTGATCTTCTGCTTCATATTCTGACTCATAATCAGTCTCTACACCAATTCACATTCATAAGTCCCCCATCAGTCATTAATAAAGTCTGTCTTCTATTTATTTATGGAAAGAAAGAACATTTTATATACAGCAGCATGTTAGCATGGTGATTTTTGAATTTTGTAGTAAAACAAGTCAAATTTGGACATTTTCATACAGCAAAATGTGTATCAGCTGGCCAAAAATGTTTTAAATGATGCATTTTATTTCCATGTTTGTATATTCAGGGTCACATTAGGAAAAGTCCACTTAGAGGAAATGAGTATCGGGTATCGTTAGAGCTCTTAAAAGTAAAAATGAAATAGTATGTAAGAGTTTTATTTGTTTATGGAGAGCTGATGAAGTAATAAGTGAACATTTCCACTGGATTGAATATCTGTCTCACAGGAAATCATTTTAATCAACATTTCCTGAACCAACCTTCTCTGATGATGTTCTTTAACCTTTGTGTCGTCCTCCCGGGTCAAATTGACTCAGTCTGTTTGACTGTTCCTTCTTCCTCTCTTCCTCCCTCCCTTCGTGCTTCCTTCCTTCCTTTCTCCCTCCTTTCATTCCTTCTTCCGTCCTTCTTCCTTCCTCCCTCCTTTCCTTCCTTCTTCCTTTCTCCCTTCTTACCTTCCTTCTTCCTCCCTTCATTCCTTTCTCCTTCCTTTCTTTCCTTCTTCCTTCCTCCCTCCTTCTTCTTCTTCTTCCCTCCCTCCTTTCCTTCCTTCTTCCTCCCTTCCTTCATTGAGTGTGTGAATGATTTGTGTTTCTTTAAGTGAGTGATTAGTGAATGTGTTCGTTTCCACAATTTAGGGTGTTAAAAAAGATGACGTCAGTGTTTCCTGTCTGCGGGTATCGGTGTATAATTGTTTTAACAGCATGTGGGTGTGACTTTGTCCCCATTGACAAAACAGTGAACTAGCATGAGGCTGTCGGGCTGGAGGAATTTTCGGGTAGGTTACAGTGGTGCACTGTGGGTAGCGGAAGAAACAGTGGATTCTGGCTGCGTGGCGGTCATCCGAATGTCATCCACACACCCACTCAGACAAAGACAACAGGAGACTGGATGGTATGGGCAGGGAACAAGACCTTTTTTTTTTTTTTTTAAATCAGAAAAAAAAACCCCAGCAGAGATGGGACAGAGGGAGATAGGGCGTGGGAGCAGGGAAGAAGATGAAGAAGAAGAAGAAGAAGAAGAAGAAGAAGAAATGGTCATTAGGAGGAAATAAAGTCATGAGACTGCAGCAAGATGAGAGAAGCGGTGAAGAAAAAGCTGCACGACTCAGGCATAGATGAAAAAGGAGAGATAGTCGGAGGCAGCGGGGAGGAGAAGAAAGCCGTTAAGATATGTATTAAGGAGATATAATTTGGCTTGCACTGAGCAAAAAGAGTGGAGAAAAAAAAGAAGAGAAAGGGAGTGAAAGAGACTATATGGTTGCCAGGGACAACAGACTAATGTGAAACATGCATTCACCCACTCAACCCCCCCCCCACCACCACCACCCCCCCTCCACTGCCGCCCTCCTCTCTTTGTTGATCTGTGTTTGATCCTCCTTCACCTTTAAAGCTGCCTTCTTCTCCTTCTCCCTCTCAGAGCATTGCTTGTTATCTGTTAATGCTCTCATGCCCCTTCCATACCTGCATTTATGTATGAACTCATACAGTATGTGTGTGTGTGTGTGTGTGTGTGTGTGTGTGTGTGTGTGTGTACCTGTCTTCTTCCTCCGCCTTGTCTTCCACAGTCCGTCTACCTCCTCCACTCGTTGCCAAGTCTCTACCCTACCAGCTGTTTTTTTACTCTCTGTCTCCTTCATGCTTAGTTTCAGAATCAGAATTGAATTTAATGGACATAATGGTATATTAACTATACAGATAATCCACAATATAGAAGAAATATACAGATTATATAAAAGACAAGCAAGTGTGTCAATAATGTGCAGCATGTATGGGAATGAAAAGGTGACGTATGAGTATCTGTACAAGGTGTAATAACTTTCTGAAGTGTTGCCATGGTATAGCTGAGCAGATGATACTGGTCAGGGGTGATGGCATGAAGAAAGAAACTATTCCTGTGTCTGTTAGTTTTGGGGTTAGGTTACTTTTATTGGTCTCCACCACGCAGGGAGAAATGTGGCTCAGTGGTGGAACAAACACAGACTGACATTGGACGATCCTACGCATGTACCACCATAAATATACATCCACCCCCCCGCCTCCAACCCTCCATCAAAGCATTCACATCACATCACCTCACATCACCACTAGGGTTGCAAAGGGGTGGAAAGTTTCCGGTAAATTTCCATGGGAATTTTTGAAAATATTCAGAAAATATATCAGAATTTTGTAATAATAAGTGGAACATGATCAAGTTGAACAATCAAAAACATGAACGTAGAGTTAAATATTACCCAAAAATGAACTTTGTGCAGTCCACAGGCTCAAAACTCTTGTTTTAGTCAGGATTATGCTAAAATATTATTTTACACAACTATATTTATGTTCCCTAATAAGAACATACCTTCAGTTTAGTAAATTCCTGGTTTATTCCCGTTAATTCCCAATAATTCCCATGGAAAGTTTCCAAGTTTAAAAATGACCCTACTCACCACATCACCAACCTGACATTAGACGGGAACATTACAAACAAACAAAAGACATCCAACAGGAGCCCCTCTCCATGTCGCCAGCAGAGCAGTGCCATTTTACATGCAGCACCTGCTGGAGGGGAGGAGTCGACAAAGTTTGTCTGGGTGTTAGACATCTGTAATTTCCTCCTGCCTGTTTCTTGTTTTTTGGGGATTTTTTTTTTGAGGAGTGCAATTACTGGAGGGGAGGGCAAGGGAGCACCAACTGTCATTTTCTACTCGCTGGAGTCTGTTCCCATCTTGTTTTGTGGCTGCTCAGAAACAGACCTTGATGGATGTGCACAGGATGATTTGGCTGTGGTGTATAACCGGCTCAACAGCTCCTGTGGCACATCGTACATCTCAGTTGAAGCAGAAAGTACAGTACTGTATATCCTCTGCTGGGCTTTTCTGAGGATGGAGTTGATGTTGATCTCCTACTTCAGGTCTTGGGAAATAGTTGTTCCTAGAAATTTGAAGGTCTTCACGGTTGACACAGGGTTGTTGGATAATGGGAGGGGTGTCTCCTAGAGTCTACAGTCATCTCCACAATCAGTACGTTTACATGCAGCAACAAATTTGAATTTCTGATCGTATCAGATAAAGACATGAATAAGACCAGATCAATTGTCTGCGTTTTAAGATGTTTAACTCTTGTACTTGGTTGAGCATGAACCGGGTCTCCTCGTCCGTCCAGAAGTGTGTTGTTGGAGCCATGGTGTCGTTTGACCTTTTCTGGCAACAACACCACTATTTAATATGACGTTACTCTCCTTTCACTTCCGGGTTAAAGCCAAAGCGGAAACTCTTGAGCATGCCCAGAATGCATAATCCGATTTTACGATTGCTGAGTATACATGGCGTTAAAATGCCGTCTATGAACAAATTATATCGGTGTTCATATCCGATTTTGAGATGTCCGTTATGGTCCGATGTAGGTCTGATGTAGATCGGACTAAGCTGTTTACAAGCATTTTTCAAGTCCAAACTATGTCTGATACGATCGGAAATTCGAATGTTTTGCTGCATGTAAACGTACTGAATGTTCAATCAATCAATCAATCAATCTTTATTTGTATAGCGCCAGGTTTTAACTTTAAAGAGACCCAACATACCCACATGAGCAACAGTGGCAAGAAAAAAACTCCCTGTTGAGAATATTCAGTTCGAAGTTCTTCTAACAGCTCCAGCAACCGTCCACCTATGCAGACTTGTCACCATCTTGGACGAGTAATCTGCAAACTTCTGGAGTCCAACAGCTGGATCCTCGGAGGTTCAGTCAGTAGTGTAGAGGGAGAGGAGCAGTGGGGAGTCGACACATCCCCGGGGAAACTGTTCAGTCCCATGTTCACTGCGTCGTCCACTGACCTGTTTGCCCAGTCAGCAAACAACGGGGGGTCCGGCACGTATCCTGTGATAATCCACAGGTGGGCCAACACCAGTTATTCAAAGGAGTTCATGACCACGGACCATCAGAGAGACAAGCCTGTAGTCATTCAGTCCTGTGATGGATGGTTTCTTTGGGACTTCACAGGAGGAGGGGACTTCACACAGCTCCAGAAATCTGTTGAAGATCTGTGTGAAGATTGAAGGCAGTTGGTCAGCTCGGGTTTTAAGACAGGAGGGAGACTTACCATCTGGACCCGGTGCTTTCCTGGTTTTCTATGTCTGGACTGGAGGAGTCGGCTCACATCCTCTTTGCATATAATAATAAGTTAATTATAAATGCAGATAAAACTTAAGTTATGAAATTCAGGTATCTTGGAATTTGGATTCTATCTATCTATCTATCTATCTATCTATCTATCTATCTATCTATCTATCTATCTATCTATCTATCTAATACATGCATGCTTCATCTGCAGCTCTGAGGCCCCTTCGGTGTCATTTATATGTCTGCACTCAGATTTATTACCTGTGATAATTATGACACTCATCATTGTGAGCTGTATGAGTTGAGGTTGGGTGGCCCGGCCCTCCCTCTCTGTAAGCCATGATAGACACCAGGTTTTATTTATTCATAAAGCCCTTACACATTTTACACACCCTTACATCACTTCATTGCTGTGTTTTAATGTGAGCCCTCATCGAACATGCTCAGATGATTAGATTACGTTGCAGAAGCTGGCTGTTATTACTGAGCAGTTTTTTTGGAGGGTGGGTGGAGGTGCTAATATAACCTGGAATAACATGCAGAGTAATCTAAAGCTTGCCTCCTTATATTGTTAGGAGATTTAAATTCTCCTCTCCTATATTTCTTTTAGATTTCAACTCTTTTTATTTGCTCTTTACAGTAGGTGTCAACATTTTACTAATTTGGCTTTTCATTTTTATCATATGTTCTTTATTTGTGTCCCTTGATGCTTTGGCGTCAATGTATTTTCTGAGTTGAAATAAAGGTTATGATAGCTTGAGTGCAGCTGGGGTATTGAGGTGTGGGTTGCCAGAGGTGTGACGGGAGCTGTTGTCATGTGGCTAGAAGGGGCGAGGGGTGTGAATTTGTCCTTCTCGCACCTGCAGTAGAAGACATTCAGGTCATCAGTCAAGTCTTTGTTTGGTGTTCTTTTGTACTTTGTGACAACTTTGCAGGCCTTTCCTACTACTCGTACTAACTCTGACGTCATGTGAAGTATGTAGTGTGTTTCAACTGTGTAGTATGTGATTTAGAGTATGTGAGAAGTTCCTGGATGGTTTACTAGATTCTCCAGAAATGCAGAGTATGCATCAAGAGCTGACTACTCACACTCACATTACCCAAGATGCAACGCTACTTCTCACACTCACATTACCCAAGATGCAATGCAACTTCTGAAAAAAACCCAAAATACAAACGTCACAGATCACCTAGCTACAGCGAGGGTATGTTCGCTTCCTGTTTTCAAAATAAAAGCACCAATTCTATCGTTATGGTTTTCTTAATAACGAAAGTCAACAGGTGTTTCATTTTGTGATAATGACAGGAAGTGTGTTACTCACTACGGCTAACTTGAGTGGCTCTGAATTCTCAGGAACAAAACTTTAAACAGGTGTTATTTGGACAAATTAGCGTCACATTGTGGATCTAAAGGGCTACTTTACTTTCTTCCTAAAAAGGTTAGAAATGTGGATAAAGTGGTTTATTTACAGAGTTAGAGCTAAAATGAAATCAGCTTCAGCCTGATGATTTCAGCTCGGGTAGGAACCAAATGCATTGTGGGTAATCGTGTAGTTTACTACAGTGTAAACGGTCTGCTTACTATCTGGTCCTTTAGTGTGTAGTATGGAAGTGTGTAGTATAGAAGTATGTAGTATGTAGTATAGAAGTATGTAGTATGTAGTATAGAAGTATGTAGTATGTAGTATAGAAGTATGTAGTATAGAAGTATGCAGTATAGAAGTATGTAGTATAGAAGTATGTAGTATGTAGTGTGTAGTATAGAAGTATGTAGTATGTAGTATAGAAGTATGTAGTATAGAAGTATGTAGTATGTAGTATGTAGTACAGAAGTATGTGTTATAGAAGTATGTAGTATAGAAGTATGCAGTATAGAAATATGTAGTATGTAGTATAGAAGTATGTAGTATGTAGTATAGAAGTATGTAGTATAGAAATATGTAGTATGTAGTATAGAAGTATGTAGTATGTAGTATAGAAGTATGTAGTATGTAGTATAGAAGTGTGTAGTATGTAGTATAGAAGTATGTAGTATAGAAGTATGTAGTATAGAAATATGTAGTATGTAGTATAGAAGTATGTAGTATGTAGTATAGAAGTATGCAGTATAGAAGTATGTAGTATAGAAGTATGTAGTATGTAGTATAGAAGTATGCAGTATAGAAGTATGTTGTATGTAGTATAGAAGTATGTAGTATGTAGTATAGAAGTATGTAGTATGTAGTATAGAAGTATGTAGTAAAGAAGTATGCAGTATAGAAGTATGTAGTATGTAGTATCTAGTATAGAAGTATGTAGTATAGAAGTATGCAGTATAGAAGTATGTAGTATAGAAGTATGTAGTATCTATTATAGAAGTATGTAGTATGTAGTATGCGGTTTCGAACACAGTCTTTGTTTGGTGGTCTTCTGTACTTCGTGACGTCTTCTCAGGCCTTTCCATGTTGATGCAGGATCATTGTTTTTCAGCTTCTCTTTCACCACTCCGATCTCCTTTGTCAGTTTCTAAACCTGCTTGTACAGAGATTTATCCTCGATTCTGTCGGCATCCTCCACGGCCTGACAAAGTTGTCTTAGTCCGGCTATGAACCATGACTTGTTTTTGTTGAATGTGTAAAAGGTCTTGGTTGGTGCACATGTCTTCATAAAGCTGATGTAAGATGTCACAGTGTCAGTCAAACAGTCTCCCACTGCCTCGCTGGTCCATTATTCACTGTTTTGACCACAAGGCTTTGCAGATTTGAGTTTGTGCCTCTATGTTGGAATAAGACGATCCAACCGACCGAGTTTCTCTTCCTACCCTTCCTCCTCTTCTTCTTCTCTTTCTACATGCTTTCCTCTTGTTGTCGTCTTTTGTTTTTCCCAAGTGAACTATAGAGCAGACCTTAAATGATAGTTGTGGTTTATTACAACATGTGTGTATATATGTTCATAGATTGGTAGATATCTTTGTGTCGTCCTCCCGGGTCAAATTGACCCCATCTGTTTGGACTGTTCCTTCTTTCCTCCCTTCCTTCCTTCTGTCTTTATTTCCTTCCTCTCTCTTTTCTCTCTTCCTTCCTCCATCCCCCTTTCTCCCTGCCTTCTGTCCTTCCTCCCTCTCGCCGTCTTTCCTTCCTTCCTTCCCTCCTTCCTTCCTTTTCTCTTTCTTTCCTCCCCCCACCTTCCTCCCTTCCTTCTTTCCTCTGTCCTTCTTTCCTTACATCCTCATTCCCCCCCTCCCCTCCTACCTTCCTTCCTTCTTTCCTCCATCCTTCCTTCCTTCCTTTCCTTCTTTTCTTTCCTCCCTTCCTTCCTTCTCTTTCTTTCCTTCCTCTCTCTTTCCTCTCTTCCTTCCTCCATCCCCTTTCTCCCTTCCTTCTGTCCTTCCTTTTTCTCTCTTTCTTTCCTTCCCCCACCTTCCTCCCTTCCTTCTTTCCTCTGTCCTTCTTTCCTTCCTTCCTCTTTTCCTTTCTCACTCCCTCCCTCCCTCCCTCCCTCCCTCCCACCTTCCTTCCTTCTTTTCTTTCCTGCCTTCCTTCCCACCTCCTTCCTCCCCCCTTTCCTTCCTTCTTCCTTGAGGACAACAGGAGTGTTAAAAAAAACCTTCGAAGGCACAAAAACCTCAGGCAGTCAGATGATCAAACAAACCTTTACATTAGACAAACTTATTTTTAAAAATGACAGTAAATAGTAAAATGATTTATCAAACTGTCCGCTGTGAACATCCACCACAGTTTAGAGTCTGATATTTCCAGTTCAACTGTAGTTACCTGTTAAATAAAACATGAAACACGTGATGACCAACTGGTGACATTGCGTACTGATGACCTACTTTAGTTAAAAGGGAGAGATGAGTAAAGGCAGAGCAGAGTGTACCGTAAGCTCAGGGTCATTATATATAAAGTTATATAAATATTAATCAGTGTTCTCCTCTGAATCAGAGCATTTCCTTGAACTAGGGGATGCTCTGTTGTCCAGTAGTTGGGGACATCTGGTTTAGATAATCTAACTAAATTATTACTTTGTGTATAATCTTACTGATCATGCGACTCTACGCTAGGAGTTCTTGCCTCTTTAGATATTGCTGTGCTCTATATTCGAGCTCTTGCCAATATGAGCTCTGGCCTTCTGGCAGAAGCTACAGAATCCCAAAATGCAAACTGAACCGTTTTAAATACTCTTTTGTACCCTCCTCCATTAAAATTTTAAATAGATCTGTATGCTGAGGCCTGGGAAGTGTGCAATAACTTGGTGTTCTGTTTTTTTTGTTCATTTTTATTTGCTTTAATCTTTCATTGGATGTGTCATGAGTGTGTATGTAGCCTACGTGTACTATACGTCTTTAGCTGTTATCCTATATTTTATGTGTATTTATTGTCTGTAAGGGCAGCTACTACTCTGCACTAGGCATGGGCCGGTATGAGATTCTGCCGGTATGATAACCATAAGCAAAAATATCATGGTTTCACGGTATTGCGGTATTGCGATTACAGCTCTAAAATCTTCCTAATAGGAAGAAAAATAAAGCAGCACCACCTGAGGGATTTCTGACCTTTCCACTTTCTGTCTTTGACCAGATAAAAAACAGCTCATACCTTAGGAACGCTATGACAGAAAATTTTGCGGTTTTGGTTATCGTGACTTTTTCATATCGTGGTATACCTTGAACACGGTTATCATCCCATGCCTACTCTGCACTACACACTCTGAGTCCATGACAAATTTTCCCTAGAGGATAAATAATAATAAAAATATAATAAGATATATTCTATTCTATTCCCAGATCCATTATATTCCTGAGTTCAATCACCAGTAGAAATGTTAGTCACAACTCCAAAAAATGATACACACACATTGTTGTTTAACAGAACAGGTGCTGCTGCCATGGTGGTTTCTAAACTTAATTGAGAAAGCCAAAAAAAATAAAAACCTCTAACTATGTAATTTAACTAATTCATTCAGTCATTAATTCCTACTTAATGCATTGTACAACTTATTTTTTTTATTATTATCTTGAAGGATGATTTGATTTGCAGCCAGATATTAAACATACAGTAGATCACTGGAGCACATGTATGAACAACAATAAAAATAATAATCATAGTCAGTCAATCACATGTTCAGATCGCTTTCATTACCAGTCAGAAGTTTGGAAACATCTTCTCATTTACTTGAGTGAGAAAGTGAATCCAAATGTTTTGACTGGTACTGTCAGTCAGAGTTTGTAAAATCCCCCTAACAACCCACGTTTCACAGTTTAATGCACAGGGCAAAACATTTCTACACTTTAATTAAAATAAAGTCACATTTCGGTGTAATTGGGCCAAAGGGATTTTTACTCTTTAGTGGCCTCGTATAGGCAATGTGTCAGCTCATGAAAAAAATATGAGGCTTCAACTCACATTATGCCAGTTAATTATCCGTTTTTAGAAGTTTAGATGCTACGACTCCGAGCTATGCAACAGCCAATTAAGAGCATGTTAAATGCAGAGCCATTGATTTGCTTTGATTTGATTCATTAACATTTAAAGTTATATTACGCAGGATTTCCCTTAAAGAAAAAAATTAGACCTCATACAAAAATAATCCTCCTCACTCATCAATTATGGCCCAGTAGGAGTGAGTAGTGGTGCATGTACTGGGTTTGGGACATTTCTGGGTGAAATTGGCTTCCAGTCAATAAGATAACGTAAGATAGGATGTGTTTATTGACATTTTGAGTTCCCATCAGAGTGGTATTTTAACATACTATTACATACATATCTTCAGCATCACACACAACCAATCACGACCCATCATACAACTATACAACATTAAACAAAAAAAAAAAATCAACTAAAAAAAAGGCAGTTAAAAATTAAGACAAGGCTGCTAAAGTAAAACATAAAGTGTCAGATAAAATATTCCACTACTAATATGAATTGCACAAATGTATGAATAGAGTTTTTTTTAATTGGGTTGCAGAGCTACTGTGTGTGTTTATTGAGAGTCTGGATGGCTTTGGGGGAAAAAACTGTTCAAGACTGTGATGAAGGGTCGCTCAGGTGACAAGGAAGGTGTTAGGCAGGCAGACTCAGACTGTTGTTTGAATGAGTAAAAACTGATTTATTCAGTCTGGCGTAACAACAAAAAGAACGAGTGTCCAAAAACAATCAAAAATGAACTGGCTTAACTCAAGATACTCAGCTAAAGCATCATCCTCTGAGATCCTCGAAACCTACATCTCTCCCCTTAAATAGGCCCTCCACTCAATTAGGCTGAACCATTACTGCTGCGGGGGGGGAGGGGTGGAAGGGGGGTTCCTCTACCTTTTACCAACTGGCACTTAACAATGCTACGTGTATCAGTCAACTCTGTTTACCCAACATTTCCTTATACACCAAACAAGAATAAATCCTAATGATATGAAATCAAACCTTAAACTGAGTAAAATAAACCCCCTTATACTTGGTTGGACCCACTGACATCACCAGTGTGTAAATACAGGAAGTAGTTGGGTGGTTCTTCCTTTTGTTTGTTGAGCACATGGTGGGTAAGTAGCATAACTCATGAAACTCAGAACTAAACCCCCGTTAACAATAATTAAACTTATTACATGTCTGTGTTTTACTTTAAACAAACGTTTGCTGAATGTAACCAAATATAATGTAAAGACTAAAGGTTTAAAACAAGCATAGTCAAGATAATAAGATAGCTGGTGTTGATGGTTTTACCCGCCTTTCCTTCCTTCCTCCCTTCTTTCCTTTCCTCCCTCCTTTCCTTCTTCCCTTCCTTCTTCCTCTGTTCCATCCTTCCTTCCTCCCTTCCTCCCTTCCATCTGCCTTTCCTTCTTTTCTCTGTCCTTCTTTCCTCCTTTCCTCCCTTCCTCTTTCCCTCTTTCCTCCCTTCCTCTTTCTCTTTCTGCCTCCCTCCCTCTTTTCTTCTTTCCTCCTATCCTTCCTCCCTTGCCACGCTAATGAACGTTAACCCCGCTAGCTGGCTAATAAACGTTAGCCCCTCCCCCAGTCCGCTGACGTAATCAGTTCTTGCTTTAGACCAGCAAAGAGTTGGTGCTTGCTCTGGCTCCCGTTCTGAGGCTTGGGGCTGGAGCTTTGGCGGTGGAAAAGCAAAGAACCAGTGCTTAGTCAGGCTCTGGCTCCGAACCAGCACCAGCTTCAGCACCAACTCCAGCTCGATGGAAAAGGGGTAACAGAGACCAGAGAGAGGCCACAGTGAACAAGAAGCAGCTCTACTGTACATTCACACAAGATCCAACAACACAGCACCTTCCCGCAGGGTTGTGTGTGTGTGTGGAGGTGTGTGGGTGTGTTTATTCGTGCTGCTTTACAACATAACAACTGCCATGAAACAATCAGAACTTCACATTTTATTTATCTGATTCACGGCTTTGTTCTCGGCCAGCGTTTTACTCTCTCTATCTTACTCGCTCTGCTCTGCTGGAGTTGGAGAGGAGGGGCGAAACTTTGAGTGCCGTGTTTACCCACTGATAAATCCTGTATGGTATAAAAAGAGTGTGAGTGGGAAATAAAGTTAATGACATGAAATTGTATAAAGATGGAAAATTCAATTGCTATTGAGTAAAAAAAAAAGTTTCAATCTTTTTCAATTTTTAGACAAAATTTGGCTCCTGAGTGCAACCAATTACAGTTTCAGCTCTTCTTTGTTGGTGTCGTTTTGATCCACACAGGCAGAGACCATTTTCAGTTTGGGGCTAAATGCCTCATCTTGTGGTAAATTATTTAATAGCCCTCTGTACAGATCCATCCTCATTTTAGTCACTAACTGGCTGCACCCACTTCAAAATTCTGCTCTTCATTTCATCCTCAGACTCCATTTACCTTTTTTTTTCCTCCCCCTTGTTATTCACTGTCCTCCTTCCTTTCCTTTCCTTGCCTTTCCTTTCCTTCCCTTTCCTCGATAGCTCACCATTCCCATCTCTCTTTCTCCTGATGGATGATGGCCTCCAGCTGACTTTCGGGCACCGCACTGGATCAAAACATAATTTTCACTCATTTATTTTGGCCTCAATCTATGCCATCTTTCTTTCTTTCTTCTCTTCTCTTCTCTTCTCTGCACGAGTTCAGAGAAAGATGGCTGTTTTTTTTTCTCGGTTGCCATGATACACATCTCTTTCTTAACAGCTTCTTTTAATCTTTGTGTCGTCCTCCCGGGTCAAATTGACCCCGTCTGTTTTGACTGTTCCTTCTTTCCTTCCTTCCTTCCTTCCGTCTGTTCTTCTTTCTTTTCTTCTTTCCTTCCCTCCCTTCTTTTTTTCCTTTCCTCCCTTCCTTCCTCCCTCCTTTCCTTCCTCCCTTCCTTCTTTCATTTCCTCCCTCCTTTCCTTCCTCCCTTCATTCTTTCATTTCCTCCCTCCTTTCCTTCATTCCTTCCTCCCTTCCTTCCTTCCTTCCTTTGTTCCTTCCTTCCTCCCTTCCTTCCTCCTTTCCTTCCTTCCCTCCTTTATTTCCTTCTTCCTCTGTTCCATCCTGCCTTCCTTCTTTCCTCCCTTCCTCTTTCCTTTTCTGCCTCCCTCCCTCCTTCCCCCTACCTTCCTTCTTTCCTCCCTCCCTCCTACCTTCTTTTCCTTCCTCCCTCCCTCCTACCTTCCTTTGCTTCTTTCCTTTCTTCCCTCCTTTCCTCCCTTCTTTCCTTCCTCCCTCCTTTCCTCCCTTCTTCTTCTGTTCCACCCTCCCTTTCTCCCTTCCTTCCTTGACTCAAGGACCTTCCTTCCTTGACTCGAGGACAACAGGAGGGTTGATTTGCCCTTTTATTTATTTATATTATTTGTGTATTTTGAGTTGAACAGTGTAGATTTCATTCCATTGTCGCTTTTCTTCCTTCTTGTTTTCCTTCCCTCTTTTCTTTTTCTGCCCTGTGCTTTGATATTCATGTTTATGCCACCTCCACACTTTCTCCTGCCCACTATCTCCACGAGGTTATAGTCAGCAACCTCCTGTTTCTGACATTTAACTTTTTTTTATTCTCTTCATCTGTTAAGATGATCCGGTCTCTTACCCCTTCCTTTCTTCTTCCTTTTTTTCCCCTCTCGCACACGCACACGCTCTCTGCGACCCTCCCTCGTCTAACCTTTACCTAAAGCCAAAGGATTTACACGGAGATGGAGAAAAAAGATGTTCAGCTCTTTTCTCTCTTGAAACCACTTAATATCTCTCAAATGCAGCTGTGGCCCCGCCTCATTTATCGCTGGCTTGATGAGTTGGTGAGACATGTGTATGTGGTCTGTGACATTTGAGTGGGCCAAGTGTGTGTTTCTTCTTTCTTTGCCCAGGTAATATGTATGTGTGTGTGTGTGTGTGTGTGTGTGTGTGTGTGTGTGTACCATGTTTGTACAGCACAGACCAGTTATTATCCCGTTTCATTGTTCCACGCATGGCTGTAGCTGCCATTTAGGACACCAATTTCACGTCCTGGGTATATTTTTCTTGAAGTTTCGTTTCATTGTGAAGTGAAAATAGCCGACGAGACAATTATCCTTGCATCAACGGACCGTCATGTGACACGTACTTGCAGATACCGCGGCCCCCGGTGTTACGTCCCAACTGTTTCCAATTTAACTGGTTTCCTTACCGAACAGCTCCAGCTGTTTTGCACTTCCGTCAGCAGATTCATCACAAATTCACAAATATATACATAACAGCATTTTACTGGAGATTATATAGTGCTCACTTCCAGAAAAATATTGGCTGCAGTAGATTTTGAACTGTTACTTGAAAATTGCCAGAAATCTCTTGTCTACTTTTGTGAATAGGACTTGACCCGATTTAGCAAACTGTTCTTTCATTGGATGAGCCCTTTTATCCCTTTCCCAGCAGACCTTGCTCCAGTCCACATTTTAAGAACAAACAAAGAAAATAATATATTGCAGTTATAATTGTTTTAAATATACAACCATGGAAGTTATAGAATAGTGAAATAGGAGTTGATTTAAGTTGCAAAATTGGAAGTGATAAGAAAGAATTGGACCACAAACGTGACCATGACTGAGAAATGCACAGCAAGAAAACAACATAAATACATTATGCCAACATTGAGTTAATATAAATTGTGGTCTTCTTTTTGTTCTCGGTATTTGAAAAATCCTGGCTACAGCCTTGGTTCCACGTGTGTTGGGGAGTTCATTTAGTCTGACCCAGTAACATATATGCTTTCACCTCCACATGTATCTCACAAGTGTTACCTTTATTATAACACCACTATTATTCATATAGACCTTGCAGTTGCAGAGATATACTATATTAATGTTGGGTATGCCATTTTCAAACAGGAAGTGGTTAACCTTATCTGAATGGTTCTCTTATTGTATCTTGTACCAAAACTTTTTTTTTTGGCAACTGTGTGTCATCATGTTGGGATTTTAATAATTAAACCCATTGATCACATATTAAAAGCTTCATAAAATGGTACCACTACTTGCTTAAATGCAAACTACAGTAGTGCACCATCATGGAAAGAGAAGTTGAAAGGAAAAAAGGCACGTTTGACTAAATTGGTATTGACTTTTTGGATGCTCTTAGAGTGCATCATGAGGTCACCGCTGCGAGGCATGTGAATTTCAAATGCCAATCTCATGGAGTCTTTAAGCATGTTTCATGTATAATAAATATGCACTGCACTATTTTTCTGTTTCCTTTGGTTTATTATTTAAGGAAACAAAAACAAAAATAGTGCAGTACAGTACAGTGTGCCCTTATTGGAGCACATTATTTTATAATTCATTAAAGCCGTTAAAGTTTTGGTGCAGACATAGTTCACAAAGTTAAGATAGCTACATTTCACTTCATACGAGTAGAATTCACTTCACAGAATTGAGACATTTTCTTCTAAACACATTAAATAGGTCATAAATGTATTTCTAAAAAAGGCGTAAAAAGCATTTCAACCATTTAGATTTGAATTGTGGAGCTAGGCTTCACAAACTGTGTTTCAAGATTTCTGTGTTCAGGATTTAGTGATTAGCATAAACCCGCCCCTGCTGCTGTAGAGGTATAAATACATTCAGCTCACACTACTACTACTACAGTCTACAGTTAGCCGAGTTAGCTGAGTTAGCCACTGAGTTAGCCGACGAGCTAGCAGCTGAGTTAGCAGCAGAAAGCTCTCAGACGTAGCGTCCATGTTTCTGGTAGAGGTGGTGACTTTGATTGACAGGTGACACTTGGTAGGGGGCGGGGTTTCAGCGGACTCCCACAGCGTTTGGTAGCAGAGAAAGAGGCTGATTTTTACACAACTTTGAAGCCTAATTTCATATATTTGGCGATTTTTTTTAATCATTCAAATTTGGCAGGGTGGTTAACAACACACTTTTCTGTGGTATGTCAAACTCAGAACACATATTTATTCTTACTTTACACAGACTTTAATAATTGTTGATAAAGTGTTTACTCACTTTCCCTTTTGCTGTTTTTTTTTCTGTGTGTATTTTGTAGATGTGGATTTTCAAGGGAAACCGTTTTAAATGTTCCTTCCTGTTTTGGCATAGCTGGAAAGTGAATCATGGAGTTGTAGCCTTTAGCATCCAGACTGTAATCACTGTGTACCCGATGCTCAGTGTGATGTCTACTTCTTTTTAATATCATAAGACAAAAATGGTGTATGTCAGTGGAAATAATAAATTACTTATTAGGTGTCTCATCTTTGTAAGTTTCACAAATCTTTTTTTAAAGTTTGTTCCAGGCTTAAAATGGAAAATATTTGAATTTATCTCAGAAGTGAAGCAGTCTTCTGTCTATTTATCACCGATATGAGACCTGCATACATAATCAGACACATAATTTGGTATCAAAATTTCCAATAAATATGAGGAAGTATTTTAAGAGTACATTTTCAAAAAACAGATATCTCCATATTTAGTGATTCTCATAAATCATGTTTTCCTATTTTGTGCATTCCAGGTAATATCAATCAAACTACACTCAGGTTGTTTTGACTGAGTGGAAATAACTCACACACATTTCACATTTCAGAGTCAAACAATGCCACGTAATGTCTATAAGTTTAATTAAAGTGAAATATTTAATATTCTTTGACATAAAACAAGTAGATAAACTGATGAAAATTGCAACAACAAACAGCCAACTCTAGAAAATCCTTTGTGTCTACCTCCCGGGTCAAATTGACCCCATCTGTTTTGACTGTTTCTTTCTTTCTTTCTTTCTTTCTTCCTTCCTTCCTTCCTTCCGTCTGTCCTTCCTCCCTCCCTCCTTCTCTCTTTCTTTCCTTCCTTCCTTCCTTCCTTCCTCCCTCCTGTCCTTCCTCCTTTCCTTCCTTCTTCCTCCCTTCATTCCTCCTTTCCTTCCTTCCTTCCTTCCTCCTTTCCTTCCTCCATCCCTCTTTCTTTCCTCCCTCCCTCCTTCTCTCTTTCTTTCCTTCCTCTCTCTTTCCTACCTTCCTTCCTCTATCCCCCTTTCTTCCCTCCTTTTCTTTCCTCCCTTCCTCCCTCCTCCTCTTTCTTTCCTCCCCCTACCTTTCTCCCTCCTTCTTTCCTACCTCCTTTCCTTCCTTCCTTCCTCCCTCCCTCCCTCCTTTCCTTCCTTCTTCCATTCCATCCTTCCTACCTCCCTTCCTTCCTTGACCCGGGAAGACAACAACACGAAGGTTAAAGAGCGACCACAGTGGAGAACTGTCTCATTGAGCATAAAGTGTACCAAAAGTTTAGTATTCAATCTAGTATTTGAACTTTTTTTCCCCATTAGTCCGTTTCCATTTAGTGTAATTTTATTTTCCATGTCACTTATTATTACTCAGTATTCAGTGTTACTTAGTGTTTGTTTTTTAGTGTTTCAGTATTTAATATTGAAGCATTTACTGGATTTACTGGATGTTTGGTTTTACTCCACTGAAGGAGAAACTATCACACTCTTCAGTTGTGTCCTAATCAATCTTTCAGACATAACTTTGAACTGAAGTTACTCAGAAATTCACTTGCAGAAACTCACAGTTGAACATATAGTCGCTATATTGGATCACATGACCTGAAATACGCTGCACTGATTGGCTGAATGGATTGATTGGGTTTAATGTGTTGTGCTGTGAATCTTGAACTTATAAAGCGTTGACAATGGACAAAAGATGGTTGGTGACAAAATAAGTATTTAGATTTCAGAGTGTCCTATGGGTTAAGAATAACTCATGACAGTCAGTTTTTTTAATGAGAGCGTTTATCTGTTTTTGCAAATTGAGGTTTTCCATTGATTTGATCTTTATCACTCTCTGCATGTTTCTCTCACTGAAATGTAATCTAAAAAGTTTTTACTAAGACCTCATTCCCTCTCTCCTCTCCTCTCGTTCTCTCCTCTAGCTCTACTTCTGAGATTTCTTGCTTTGGCTTTTTGGAGAAAGAACGAGTGCTGGGAGATCACCTGTTTCCTCTTCCCTTGAGTGGACGCAGGGAAGTCTGATCCCATTGATCCACAACGAGCAGCAGAGGGTTACTACACCACCAACGCTGCCAATTCAACCTGGAAAATATTACACCTGACTTCTCATTGACAAGGACACACACACAAAAAGGCTTCATATTTAAATATTCAAGTTCAGTATCATCGACCAAGAGGCTCAGCCGGCTCTACCAGCCACTGGTGTCCTTGATTGGACGAGACGTCTCCTCCTCTCTCTCCGTCTCTCTCTCTCTGGAGTTCAGTTAATCTGCTGAAGTAAAGGTGAGTAATTCACGCTGTTCTCTTCAATATGAAAACCCCCCTTACATTCTGGGGGTAGATCAGCTGTCACTTTGACTCCTATTCAATTTTAGTGAGGCGTGGAGTTTCTAATAAGTCCAGTGCTTTGGGCTTGGTTTGACAGGGCAGCCAGCCTTAGCTGACAGCTCACCCACTGAAGCTCTTTTCAGCAAGAACACTTGACAGTGCCCAGTGGCAGTTTGGTGTGAAAAGCAGAGCTATGTGAAGGGTTTCTTTTCTTTATAAAAAAAAAAAAAACCCTAAAAAAAAAAACATGGCACCACCAATTCTGGCCAAAAGTAGCCTGGCCAGTAAAGTGGGGTGTCTGTTGCTATAGCAGCAGGTGCTGATCCATATGCATGACTGGAATGTGATTTTGGGAAGGTGTGCTGGACTGAGCTGAGGGGAGAAAAAGATGTGGAAGACTTCTTCTTAATATTTAATACAGGGGTGTCAAACATGCGGCCCGCGGGCCAGATACGGCCCGCTGAGGGGTGCAGTCCGGCCCACTTGCCATCCAGTCCTCTTCCATCTGTCTTTCCTTTATTCCTTTCTTCCTTCTGTCCTTCCTTCCTTCTGTCCTTCCTTCCTTCCTTCCATTCTTCCTTCCTTCCATCTGTCCTTCCTTTATTCCATTCTTCCTTCTGTCCTTCCTTCCATCTGTCCTTCCTTTCTTCCTTCTGTCCTTCCTTCCTTCCTTCCTTCCTTCTGTCCTTCCATCTGTCCTTCCTTCTGTCCTTCCTTCCTTCCTTCCCTCCATCTTTTTAATGAGTGACCCTTGAATGAATATGAGTTTGACACCCCTGAATGAATATATTTCCTTGCTTTGTCATATTGGTGGACGTCGATCAGTAACTTTGGCTCAGTTGAAGTTTTGTGCGACCACAAAGCATGACGACGACATTTAGAGCAAACCACAGCGACGCCCGTATCATGTTTTTTAGCAGCGGCCCATATGCTGGAGTTATTTTGGTGTTTTGGTTCTGCATCCTCTGTGTCCTCTATGATTCTGTCCCACTTTCGGTTTCATGCTGTGGAAGTTTTTGCAGCTGAAACTAAGTGTTCTTGTTTTTGAAGACGTTACTGGGTTAAAATCCTGCTTTGCAAATGTAGGCCCTGCCCCAGTTCTGAGAGGGGGAATAACAACTTCTTTTTTTGTGTTGTTGTTACTTTTTGAACATTCATACATAAATATTCACTGCACTTGATAATCTTTATGGACTTACTGAATAGCACTACATTAAAACACATGCTGAAATCAAACACACACATTTCCGTATGCATCTGTACATTGACATACTTAATATTCACATCAAAACTACACTTAGTCAGTTTGATATTTAACATTAACACAAACCTGCTGTGTCACTGTTGAAGTCAGTATTGATGCCACCCTGAACAGCCAGACAGAGACTCCATCTTCTTCCCTTCTTCACACAGCGAGGAGTCACACATTAAGTCTTTGTGCATTTTACACATGTTTGAAAGTTTTTCATCATCTTTTGGAAATAAAGGGTTAGGGTTACCACCTATAATGTTTAGAAAACAGATGATGATGATGATGATGATGTATTTCAGCAGATCACAAACTATTATGCTTGTATGTTATGTAAAGTTGTATTTGCAGTTTAACATCCGTGTCATCCTCCCTTCCGTCTGTCCTTCCTCCCTTCCTTCTTTCCTTTGCTTTCCTTCCTTCTTGCCTCCCTCCTGTCATCCCTTCCTTCCTCCCTTCCTTCTTTCCTTTCCTTTCCTCCCTTCCTTCCTCCCTCCTGTCATCCCTTCCTTCTTCCTTCCTTCCTTCCTTCCTTCCTTCCTTCATTCGTCCCTCCCTCCTTTCCTTCCTTTTTCCTTCCTTCCTTCCTTCCTCCCTCCCTCCCTCCCTACCTCCTTTCCTCATTTCCTTCCTTCCTTCCTTCCTTCCTTCCTTCCTTCCTTCCTTCCTTCCTTCCTTCCTTCCTTCATTCATTCATTCATTCATTCATTCATTCATTCATTCATTCATTCATTCATTCATTCATTCTTCCTTCCTTCCTTCCTTCCTTCATTCATTCTTCCTTCCTTCCTTCCTTCCTTCCATCCTTTCTTCCTTCCTTCCTTCCTTCTTCCTCTCTTCCATCCTTCCTTCCATCCTTCTTCTCTCCCTCCTTTCCTTCATACAGTGAATCCTACATGTTTTTTTAAGGCTTCTTGTTTGGAAATCACTAATCTCCATTTCAAAATGTGTGAATATGCTACAGTAACTAATATTTTAAGGTGAAGCTGCAGTTGGTTTAAATCACTTAGTGTCTTTTTTTTCTCAGACAGCTCATCCGCTAAAAAAACTTTCCACCCTGCTCTTAAAACCACATATTCAGTGTCATTTAATGAATACCTCCTTAATTTAAGAGTTGAGTAAAAACTCATTAATATCAAAACACCAAGTTTAAAGACTTGGTGTAGACTGTAGGCATAGACTCAACACTTTTAATGATGTGCTGTAGAATTATATTTTCTATAAGAAGAGAGAAGAAGTTTTAAACCTTTCACTGGAAGGATAAAAAAGACCCAACATGTCTTCTCCTCTCCTGCCATGCTCAAACACAAACTGGCAACACATTTCTCTTAGTTCAGTCTCATCGGTTTTTGGTGTTAATTGATCTCACCCCACCCCCCCCCCCCCCTCCCTCCCTCCTAACCAAGTAGCTCAGAACTACATTTAAAGTCTCCTCAAATGTGTTTCACTTCCCGCTGAGGCAATGGGCACAAACCAGCAGAATGTAATAAGGGCTTCAACCTGATCAAACATACCTCTAAGCTCTCCTGGCACCGAAGGATAGAAGCAGTTTAATTACTTGGAATGATAAATATTCTTCCATACCAACACGGCCAGCTGCAAGTTTAAGCTCTCTTTGTTAATCTCTTGATACCGATCATCTGCTTCATCTGTTTTCCAAAGCCTAATGTTCTTGTGGTTTATATTGTAAAGCCTCTGCAGTATGTATGGATGATTTTGAAGAGTCTCAAACTTGTCTCTTTTTTTTAAATGCAGAAATAAGTTAATAAAAAAGCTTAAAAGAATCTTTTGTCATAACTTTAATTTGAGCATGTTGAGTGATTTTGGTATTTTATGCTAAATCGCTAAAGAAGTGCTGCCTTCAAGTTGGACTTATTTGGATATGACCTAATATAACATATACATACATATACTTTTAGGTAGTTTAACTAATAGGGAAATGGATTATGCATTATTCTCTTTTCAGTTTTGATGTTTTCTACATTTCTGTCATGTTAACCCACCTCAAGGAAGGAAGGAAGGATGGAAGGGAGGACGGAAGAAGGAAGGGAGAGAGGAAGGTAGGGGGGAGGAAAGGAAGAGAGAAGGAGGGAGGGAGGGAGGAGGGAAGAAGGAAGGGAGGAAGGACAGGAAGGAAGGAGGAAGGGAGGGAGAAAGGAAAAGAGGAAGGAAGGGAGGAAAGAGAGATGAAAGAGAGAGAAGAAGGGAGGGAGGGAGGGAGGAAGGACAGTAAGGAAGGAAGAAGGAAGGGAGAAAGGAAAAGAGGAAGGAAGGAAAGAAAGAAGGAAGGGAGGAAGGTAGGGGGAAGGAAAGAAAGAGAGAAGGAGGGAGGGAGGAAGGACAGAAAGAAGGAAAGAAGGAAGTAAAGAACTTATTAAATTATACATTTCAAAGCAGCATTTTATTTTGAAATCTTTCCTGAGATTTATTTTAGCTTATAGCTCTAGAGGACTTTATAATACTAGCTACCGCCTCTTTCACCTAAACCAACAAGGTTATATAACTATGTCTAACATCAAACCTTTATTTTATTTTAAAACATATGACGTAACATCACGATTTTCCATTATAGCATCCTCTGTGGTAAAATCACAACATGCATTTCAGATAGCAGCTGTAATGAATCCACTAGAGTGTTCAAAGTCTACTATACTATAAATAACCAGAATTATGTGTACTAGCTATATGTCAGTTTTTGAGTCACCCTGTTTTATCAAATCTTAATATCTATGATTCATATAGTAGCCTACTGTTATTTCTTTATCTTACTTGTAACTAGCAAAAAAAAAAGAAACCTCATTCACCAGGGAGTCATTTGGCTATAACACATAAGGCAATTGAGTGTTTCAATGCATCATATGTATATTAGAAAAACATGTATTCCTTTATAATATTGGTCATTATCTGGATGGAAGCCAACGATTTACTGTCTCATTAACTTGGATGAGACATCTGGCCTCAGTACTACATTTAACATTTAACTGTCATTTCTTGGGGAGAATTGTTGAAGGAAAAAGTGAATCAGTCAATGTTTCCTTCACCTGAAATGGCTAATAGAGTGTCTCACCTCATGTGTGAACTGCAGAGCATAAATGTTATCTGCCCCCCCCCGCTACCCCCCCACCCCCCCACATATCTTTTTAGTATGCAGCGTGTTGGTGTGATCCTGACGTGACTTGATTAAATGGTTTATCCTTCTGAAGCCAGAGGTTAGTTTACTCAGTGTTCACCTTGAGCAGCCCACAACACATCACCATTTATCTATCTTAAGTGTGTGTGTGTGTGTGTGTGTGTGTGTGTGTGTGTGTGTGTGTGTGTGTGTGTGTCATATGTACACCAGCTGTATATTTTGGTGATTAAGTGTGTGGCTTTGTTTCTCAAGGTGATTGTCCTCAGGTGGTTTTGTGAATGTGTGTAAGGAAGGAAGGAAGGAAGGAAGGAAGGGAGGGAGGGAGGGAGAGAAAGGAAGGGAGAGAGGGAGGGAGAGAAAGGAAGGAGAGGAAGGAAGGAAGGAAGGAAGGAAGGAAGGGAGGGAGAGAAAGGAAGGAGAGAAGGAAGGGAGGGAGAGAAAGGAAGGAGAGAAAGGAAGGAAGGAGGCAGGGAGAGAGGAAAGGATGAAGGAAGAAGGAAGGAGAGAAAGGAAAGATGGAATGAAAGGAGGAAGGGAGGAAGGAAGGAAGGAAGGGAGGAAGGAAAGAAAGAAGGAAGGGAGGAAGAAAAGGAGGAAAGAAGGGAGGAAGGAAGGAAGGAAGGAGAGAAAGGAAAGATGGAAGGAAGGAGGGAGGGAGAGAAAGGAAGGAGAGAAAGGAAAGAAGGAAGGGAGGGAGGGAGGGAGGAAGAAAGGAGGAAGGATGGAAGGAAGTGAGGAAAGGAGGAAGGGAGGAAGGAAGGACAACAGGAGGATTAAGTGTGTGGCTTTGTCTCTCAAGGTGATTGTCCTCAGGTGTTTCTGTGAATGTGTGTGAGGGCTATTTGGAGTAAAAAGTGTCCTTGTCTTGTGAGATAGGGTACAGTTTATTTTTGTGTGGTCTCCGTGTGTGTGTGTGTGAGGAACTAGTGTGTTTGGTGGTGGTGTGAGAGTACAATGCTTAACGGTACGGTATGAATGAGACAGAAAAAGTGTGTAGGCCTGTTTATCTGTGTGAAGTCAAGATCACCTCTCAAAACCTTGCTGTTCCCTTCACATCTTCCTGATCACCATGGCGATAGCTCAGTCTGACAGCACTGCCGTATTTGGGAAGAAACAACTGGAGTTTGCTGATAAGCTCTCTCTCTCTCTCTCTCTCTCTCTCTCTCTCTCTCTCTCTCTCCTCTCCCTCTCCCTCTCCCTCTCCCTCTCTCTCCCTCTCTCTCTTTCTCTCTCTCTCTCTCTCTCTCTCTCACTCTCTCTCTCTCACTCTCTCTCTCTCTCTCTCTCTCTCTCTCTCTCTCTCTCTCTCTCTCTCTCTCTCTCTCTCTCTCTCTCTCTCTCTCTCTGTGTGTGTGTTTTAAATTTTTGAGTAATAAAAAAACTTAGGAGCTTTCCTAATCTCCAAGTTTAATTTTCTCTTCCTCTCAGTTTCCACCATCTTCACTTGATAATTCCAAGCTTTGTTTTATGAATGTTTAACCCTGTAAAGCCTGAATTATTAAATAAGACTTTGCACCTATGAGTTTTGTATCATATTTGATACACTTGGATTTTTTTGCAATGTATTTTTCAGAGCATGTTTTTTTTTTAAACACACAAAAACATAATGAATACAACATTTCTTAAGGTTCTGCATAAAGCTCACCACATTCAAACTTTATGCATACAATGGGTGAAATACAATAAAATGAAAATTGGCAGATTTACAGATGAATGAGCTTCTATACCTGCTGTATTTGATTTGATAGACACATTTTCAACAGGAATTCATCATAAAACAAGCTACAAAATATTTAGTCATTCAACATTGCATTGCTTTATCTGCATACTACACATATCTTAATTCCAAGCTTGGTTTTATGAATGTTTAACCCTGTGGAGCCTGAAACATCAAATAACTGCCAGAATTATTAAATAAGACTTTGCATCTATGAGTTTTGATGATTTCTATGATTATTTTTTTTGCAATTTCTTTTTCGTAGCATGATTTTTAAACACACAAAAACATAATGAATACAATGAACATTTCTTAAGGTTCTGTATAAAGCTCATATCACCACCTTCAAACTTGTTTATGCATGATAATATTATACATAATGGGTGAAATGCAATAAATAATTGACAGATTTACAGATGAATGAGCTTCTATACCTGCTGTATTTATTTTGATACACATGTTTTCAACAGGAATTTATCATAAAATAAGCTACAAAATATTTAGTCATTCAACATTTCATTGGTTTATGATTGTATTTACTGGCAAATACAATCAAACAATATTTAACCATGCGCTCCACATGATGTCCAGATTAAATTGAATAATCCCAATAATATGTAAGACATGTCATTTAGTTTTTTTAGTTTTTTATCCCATTTTAAAATATGCCTAGCAGTGTATCAAGACCAGAAGCTGCATTTGAATTAATTAATTTGTTTTAAATTAATATAAATATGTGATTTTGTAGTCATGTAATGTAACTGTTCTTCAAACTGTAAGTGACTGACATTACATTACATGTATCTTATGGTATAAATCAGGATCCCACTGATAATTTAGAGATCTCTAAAACTCATGTATTAAATATAATTAACCTGACATTACAGGGTTAAATGCTAGTGTCTTCCTCAGGTTGAATGATAACTGGCTGTTGCTAAATCAGCATCTCAAATGACTTAATGACCAGTGAGTTAAGCACCACTGGCCTGAAGTCATTGAGCTCTTTGCAAAGAAAAAAAAAAAAAAATCCCCGAAAGAGCTCGATGACCTCAGGCCAGTAGCAATTACCCCATTTGACATGATGCCATGAAGCCATTTGAAAGGCTGATTAAGCAACTAGTTAACTAGTTATCCCCTCGGCCCTGTTTACTTGGTAATTAACAGGGGTGAGGCGTTACTATAGAAACAACAGAAGGGTTGAGGACTTGATTTTACTACTTGTATATAAGCACCTAGTGGGCACAAAAATTAATGCACGACTTATTTATTGACCTTCCTTTCATAAAATCCAGCCTCTCATTTTTAGCACTGCTGTCTCTTTTGAATCTTGCTGTTAGCATTGTGCGATGGATTGTGGATTTCTCGACATGTTGAAGCCCTGGAAGGTCAGGGTTAACGTTGCCTTATTAAAGCACTTCCTCCACCGCATCTTCCACTGGAGCTCCACAAGGACATGTTCTTTCCCCTTTTCACTGTGCATCCTCCTCACTAATGACTGTAGCAGTCAGCGTTTGCGGCGGTAGATACAACTTTCAAAATTTGCTGACGACACTGTTATCATCAGTGCAGTCCAAGGGTGGCGAGACCTCTCACAGGCCTGGTGTGATGATGATAATTTTCTGTGGCCATTGACTTTAGAAGATCAGCATCACTCCCTCTCTCCTCCCAGACTGTGCTGCCAAAGGTCGGGGAGTAGATATAGTAGAGAGCTGCAGGTATCCTGGCACAATCACTGGCAAGAAACTTCACTTTGATCTGAACACTGCAGCAAAGCCTGTGTTTCCTATGTTGGCTGTAAATCAGGGGTGTCAAACATGCGGCCTGTGGGCCAAAACCGGCCCGCCGAGAGGTCCAATCCGGCCCAGTTTCCTTCTTCCTCTTTTCCTTCCTTCCTGCCTTTCTTCCTCCCTTCCTCGTTATCTTCTTTTCCTTCCTTTCTGCCTTCCTTCCGTCTGTCCTTCCTACCTTTCTTCCTCCCTTCCTCCTTGTCTTCTTTTTCTTCCTTCCTTCCTTCCTTCCTTCCTACCTTTCTTCTTTTTCTTCCTTCCTTCCTTCCTTCCATTTGTCCTTCCTACCTTTCTTCCTCCCTTTCTTCTTTTTCTTCCTTCTTTCCATCTGTCCTCCCTACCTTTCTTCCTCCCTTCCTCCTTGTCTACTTTTCCTTCCTTCCTTCCTTCCTTCTTACCTTTCTTCTTTTTCTTCCTTCCTTCCTTCCTTCCATCATTCCTTCCTTCCTTCCTTCCTTCCTCCTTGTCTTCTCTTCCTTCCGTCTGTCCTTCCTCCCTTTCTTCCTTCCATCTTTCCTTCCTTTCTCTTTCTTTTCCTCCTTCTTTTCCTTCCATCCTTCTTTCCTTTTAATGATCCGGCCCACATGAGATCAGACTGGTCTGTAAGTGGCCCTTGAATGAAAATGAGTTTGACCCCTCTGCTGTAAATGAATGGTGCTATATTATAGATCTTTCATTGAGGCAGTTTTAACCTTTTCAGCTCAAATCTTAGCTCGAATATCCAATAAAAAAAGTTGGGTTGAAAGTTGGCAAGAGATCATCAGCTAGCAGCAGTCCTCTATGTCAGATATATTTTATTGTCGTGTCTGAAGGAAGGAAGTCCAGACCAGATCTTCTCCTCTAGACATTTGATCTTATTTGTTAAGGTCAGAAGTATGAGGTTCCTGGGGAAAAGTGCAATACCAGTGTTTCCCGTTAATTACCATAGTCTAATTTGTGCCACCACAGTTTCATAGTAAGCCAAACATAATGTCTGTAAACTCTCCAACATGCTCAGCAAAGCATCTCGCCCTGATCCCGAGCTACTCTGCCCCAGTGAACTCAGATAATCACTTCTGCTCTCTTTGTTTCAGAGCTTAAATATGGACATTAGCTTTTTGTTGATGGTTTGTTTGGAACATTTATTAACTGGTAAAAATGTCTTTCCCATGCTTTGTGGGTGTGACTTTTTTGCTGTGTCATCACTATTCATACCAGTAGTTAAATTACTAAAGCACTATTATTGTTTAGAGCATAATACAAATAAAGATCTAGCCTCCTTATTTAGCTCGCAGAGTGCATCAGAATGATGCATTTGACTTAACCCTCCTGTTGTCCTTGAGTCAAGGATGGAAGGGAGGGAGAAGGAAGGAAAGGAAGGAGGAAGGAAGGAAGGGAGAAGGAAGGAAAGGAGGAAGGAAGGAAGGAAGGAAGGAAGGAAGGAAAGAAGGACAGAGGAAAGAAGGAAGGGAGGATGGTAAGGGGCAGGAAAGAAATGAAAAGGAGGGAGGAAGGAAGGAAGGAAGGAAGGGGGATCGAGGAAAGAGAGAGGAAGAAAAGAAAGAGAGAAGGAGGGACGGAGGAACGACAGACGGAAGGGGGGAAGGAAGGAAGGAAGGGAGGGAGGAAGGAAGGGAGGAAGGGAGGAAGGAAGGAAAGAAGGAAAAGAGGAAGGAAGGAAGGACAGAGGAAAGAAGGTAGGGGGAGAAGGAAAGAAAGAGAAAAGGAGGGAGGAAGGAAGGAAGGAGGGAGGGAGGAAGGACTCTATTAGCTTTATTTGCACCAAATGTAATTGTTTCCTCACACTTACCACTGTAGCACTTTAACTTATCCAACCTCCTCTCAGATTTCACTGTTTATAGTATACTATCCAATACAAAACCCATCATTTTATTGATTTGATTGTATATTGGTTGTATATTGGTCATGTGTATTGGTCATGTGTATTGGTTGTGTGTATTGGTTGTGTGTATTGTCATTGTTTATCGTTGCTCTGCTTGCAAGCTAAATTCCCCCCAGTGGGCCAATAAAGTACTGAAGTGAGCTGATAGCATTAGAGACATGTGAGTGATATAATGCACCGAAGGATAGTTTGCAAAACCTCTGAGTAATATATCTTTAAGTTCAATGGAAGTCTTCGGGACCCCTCGGGTAATACATCTTCAGTTCACTGATAGATTAACAAATCAGCCAATTTGACTGGGAAATCAATCAAAGCAGTGAAGGATTGCATCCACTTAATTGGAATACGCTTTAGATCTCAACACAACTTGAGGATACAGGATATAAGCTAGAAATAATCACGCTATTTTCTCTCTCTCCCTGCTTCAGAATCATTTTATTAGTCTGTCTTATTGTGTGTGTGTGTGTGTGTGTGTGTGTGTGTTACATTCATCATCTTCTGTATCTAATGTTATACATCATTTTAACTTATCTTCTGTTGTAATTGTTGCCAGTCATGATGATTTAAAAGCAACTGCTAAACTGCAAATTTTGTGTGTGTGTGTGTGCGCGTTTGCAAAGCAGTGTTGGGTGGGGGGAGCCAGAGAAATGCGGTCCAGGTTTCGACTAGGCAGGCTCAACATTAAGACCCCAGGAGGTTGAACTAATCTGTTTCATCACCTCTCCATCCCTTCATCCTTCAGTCCGTCCAAATTTTCCCCAATTCTACCTCTCCATTTTGCCAATTTGGAGTGCCAGGTTCCTACCATGGCTTTCCAAACACAGGGAGATGCCATGGAAGGCTGCCAAACCCCTCTACAAACACACACACACACACACACACACACACACACACACACACACACACACACACCAGATTTCATCAGGATTTTCTGCTTGCTTAGTTAATGCACTCTTGCTGCACCTTCACCTCAGATGTTCCCTTTCAGCTCTGGCCCCTTGTGGCAAGGCCCAGGTGGAACCAGCAGGCTTTCCTAGTTTATCCACCCAACAATCGACCCGCACATTCTGGATGCACAGGGACACTCCTGCCTCGTTGTAGAGAGGGAGAGAGAGGGAGGTAAGGAGGAAGGGAGAGCCGTGTGCATTAGCCATGCTAATCTCATTAGCGCGGCCATGATTGAATCCTGTAGGAATCTGCCACCACTGCCAGGAGAGACGGAAGGGCTTGTGTATTATTAAAGGGTTTGCTCTGTCACGGGAGATGTAGAGGTTGGGAGAGGGAAGATGGGAAGATAGGAAGAATAGGATAGGAGGAGAAAAACAGAGATGAAGAAAGAGGAGGAAAAAGGGGAAATACAAAGAGGTGTAAATTGATAGGTGCAGACAAACACTGGTAATTGAAATGCGAGAAAAGGAGACATGACAGATATAAAGAAATAGAAAGAGGTGTGTGTCACCAAAATACCAAAACTACTGTATCTTCATAAAAGGTAGTGAAGAGTGAACAAGTTAGAGGGTGGGATGATGATGATGTCAACATAGAAAAACATAAAAAACAAGCTTATCTCCGTAAAAATGGAAATAATGGAGAATAATAGAGAGTGTAACGTAAAAAAAGGAAAGACAAAAAGCCTCATTTAACTATAAGGAGAAAAGATGTGACAACGGGGAAGACTAAATGATGAATATTGTGAAATGAAGCTGGTATGAAATGAAAGAAGTAAATAAGAAAACACTGAAATCATTCAATTGAGAGATATCATATCATATATATCTCATTTTCACTTTTCACATTATTCTCCCTGCATCCTCTGTCATTTAATGTTAGATCTGACCTTTCTTCAGCCTCCCATGTGGAACCACAGTACAGGATATTTTTTGTGAAGCCTCACTAGACTGTGTCCTTGTAAACTTGTGACTGTCCAAACACAATCTTAACCCCCACCTCTTCCTCCTCTTCCTCCTCCTCCTCTCCATTTCTCTCATCCTTTCTTCCCAACTATATTTAAAAGGTGTTGTCATATTCAAAACAACACTTACTCACTCTTTCTTCTCCTGCCGTCTTTACTTTGTTCCTCATCCCTCTAAGTGCTTTCTCCATCATCTTCCTCTTTATTCTTCTTTCCATTCTCTAATTTGTTCCCTCCCTCCCTCCTTCTTCTCTGTCTCCCTCTTTTCTCTGCACCTCCCCAGAGGAGTTTCAGCTTGTTTTTGCTGCTGTTGCTCCAGTGGCTTCTAACCCCAGACTCTTTTGGTATCATTGTCTAAGCAGACTGTTGTTTTACTTTCTATGGTTGGTTGGAGTCTGGGACCCCGACAGCTTCACTTACTGTTGAAGCTCAGTTAAAGAAGTTATATGTGTGTGTGAAAGTGTGTGTGTGTGTGTGTGTGAGTTTGTGAAGTGTTACTTAAAGTGAAAGTCTCTATTCCCTTAGTCTTTTCTGTGATTTGCACAGTTTTTAAAACTAACACTGTTCCTGGAAAATTGTTAATGGTAAGTTTTTTTTAATGTACTGTATACCTAATTAAACAGTTTGACTATTGATCTACTGCTGTTTGCATTGGAGCTGATGTGAAGACCACATTTGCTTCTTATGGTCGGAGCCATCTTTTCTGTTTGGAACCAGGGCTTTCCATTTAAGCCACATTAACCTTTTATGTCTTGAGTGAAGCGAACACTAGCTTACTGACAAGTCTTCAAATCTTATGACGGGAGCAATAATTTGACCACAAGCACACTAAGCGTCAAATGGTGCTAAATTTGGGATGTAACAAATCTAACAGCAACAAGAGCATCGGACAATCACAGCCCTGCTAGCTACAGATAAATTAAGTGTTTAAGCGTATGCTGGCTGTCTTTGTATGGAGCATCACAATTTTGAGCCGAAATTGAGAAATTTAACAATTACTAGAGTGAAAATCACAAATATTTAATGAGTAAATCAATGTTCATAGTTTACACTCAGGATCCAATATACATAAGACCACTTTTTTGTTGTGAATTCATAAAATATTTTAGTAACTTTTGGGTAGTTCTGATTTTAAACCCCAATATTTTTTAATTTCCTCTCCTTCACTGACTGTTCCATCACTGCTTCCTCTTCCTCTTCCTCATTCCTATTCCTCCTCTTCCCTTTGGTGTCTGTCCTTTTATTATCTAACCACTCCTCATTCCTTTACCTCTTCAACCCCTACTTTCAGTTTCATCAGTTTTCTTTTCCTTTTTTCCATCTGCTCTGTGCTCTAGGTATGTCAACATCTCCGTATATGTGCTTATCCGTGTTGTGTTGGCAGAATCACCATCCAAACCACTTCAATGCCAAATAACATGTGACACAAGTCGGGAATTTGCCGTGATGGACGGTCGCCATGCTGTTCAACAGACCTCTCATCTTTTCCCCCCCTTTTGTTTTCTTTCATTTCCATTTCTCTCGAGCTCCTGACTCCTTTTCCCCCCTTTACCACTTCACATTGTCTCTTTTCATTTATTTCACTTTGTCACACAGATGACCTTTTTTGTTATGTCCCTGACTCTTCTTTCTCCCTGTCATCCTTCTCTTTTCCTCTACCTGTCCTTTGATTTCTTTCTGTCTCTCGGCATTTGTCTCTCTTTCCTTTTTTGTGTCATCTCAGGTGAATTGCTTGATATCTTTTTCTTTCTTTTTGTGACGTTATCTTTCAGAAGGGGTCCAATCCCATCATTATGGGTGCTGTATGTAGCGTACCCTCCCAAACCTTTGCTTTATGTCAGATGTATGATATCCGATGGCATTTGGGAGGTCACTAGAAATAGTGTGTGTCCTTTTTGCGCCCTAACCTACCATTCCTGTGTCACATTTGATAAGGCTTTGCAAAATACTACTCATAATAAAAACAGATAAAGCTTTGTTTTATCATGACTGCGTGTCTTCTATGACGTTTCTGCTTTGTAATCATTAACCTTAAAGACCGTGTAAAGTGTAAAAAGCATTTCAACCATTTAGATTTGAATTGTGGAGCTAGGCTTCACAAATTGTGTTTCAAGATTTCTGTGTTCAGGATTTAGTGGGCGGGTCTGATTAGCATAAACCCGCCCCTGCTGCTGTAGAGGTATAAATACATTCAGCACACACTACTACTGCTACAGTCTACAGTTAACCAGTTAGCTGAGTTAGCCGCCGAGCTAGCCACCAAGCTAGCAGCTGAGTTAGCAGCCGGGTTAGTCGCCGAGCTAGCAGCTGAGTTAGCCACCGGGCTAGCAGCTGATTTAGCACCTGAAAGCTCTCAGATGTACCGTCCATATTTCTGGTAGAGGCGGTGACTTTGATTGACTTCGAGTGACACTTGGTAGGGGGCGGGTTTCAGCGTTTGGGAGCAGAGAAAGAGGCTGAATTTTTGAACACAACTTTGAAGCCTAATTTCGTATAATTGGCAATTTTTTTAATCATTCAAATTTGGCAGGGCGGTTAACAACACACTTTTCTGTGGTATGTCAAACTCAGAACACATATTTATTCTTACTTTACACAGACTTTAAGCAATACTCTTGTGTGGATATTCCCACTCTCACTCTATTGTTAATGTTACACTGTACTTTGGCCTCAATCAAACTAAAGCGTGTGTTAGTCCCAAAAAAGAGAAAAAAAGCAATCCTCCTTTCTTTCTGCAGTTTTTTTATTAGGACTTCATTTAAAGAAGGAGAAAATACAGTGAATAGAGAAAAAAAGTGGATCAGCCAGTCCACAAGAATTATGTCTTTGTGCACACAAGTAGCGGCATGTCTTAAGTTTCAAAGGCAGCAGCAGCAATATGTTACTTACGAGAAACATGTTTCAGTGATTCCTGCTGAATAGAAGTCCTTTTCCATTTGCAGTATTGGTTTATATCTCACTTTTGGGTTTCAATTTATTTCTATTGCTCCCTTCAAATGCTTGCTTTTCTGTCTTCACTCTCCATTTTTCTTGTAATTTGCACATAGTTGTTCTCCTTTTCTTTTTCTCTCACCTTTCCTCTCCAGCCTTTTTCCTTCCTCTCTTGTTCTGTCTGTCTTCAGGTTTGTGCTGTCTCTGCCGTTTTCTTTCTTTTTTCCATCACTCCTCTCATTTTATCTTCTCCACCCCTTTTTCATTTCTTGTTTCTCGCCTTTTTTTCTTCCATCTTTTCCCTCTGGTTGGTGATTAATTCATCCAGCCGGGCATTAATTTACATCAGTATAATGATTCACCCCAAGTCCTCTCTCTCTGTCTCTCTCTTTCTCCCTCTTTCTTTCCTCTTATTCTATCCATGTCTCATTTCAGACAATGATTATAACTCATATCTCAGCCACTAATCACCACCACGCTGTCTTTCCCAGTCTCTCATGTGTTTTTTTTTCCCCCTCCACAAATCTCATGGTAAATATCAAGATAGTGAAGCCCCATTATATAGCACGATAACATCTGCAACTAACTGTGCACAGAAGTGTATTGTTCAGCAAACAAAAAGAAACACTGTTAATTACCTCTTATAAAATATAATAAAGCAGAAGTTGCACTTTTTTCCACTTGGGAATTTTTGGGATTGCTCTGTGGTGCATCATGGTATTTATCTTCAGCCCTGGCAGGACCATCGTACTTTGTGCTAATGAGCTTGCACTTTGGATGAATGTTAAAAGTAAAAACCCACTAGATGGCAGGTAAACCTCTCTGTAAAGGTATGAAATAACAAGTAAAGGGTTTCATCTGATTGATTTTAATCTGATGAAGGTGGTACACTATTGTTTCTATTGGCAGACATTAGATTTTGAATTACTGGTAATTTACAACAGGATATATTGTGCAGATAAAAACTGCTTAATTAGACAGGCCACACACCAAATTGGTGAAGTTGTCATGAAACCTTCTTGATAGCACCACATGACTTCTGTTTACAAGTTATGTCCAGGCGGGGAGTTCTGGTCCTCTGAAATGAAGCCAATGCGGAAGTAACTTAGAGCTGCATTCTATCAAAAGGCCACCAGGGGGCGACCGTCTCTATACAAGTCAATGGAGAATTCACCAACTTCTCACTTGATTTCTAACCTCAGTAAACATTTTCAAAATGTGTTTATGGTCTCAATCGCTAGTTTAAAGCCTTCTTCAATGCAGTATGATGTTCATTTGGGACATTTTGGCCTCCCTGATTTTATATTAGACGATAAAGCAGGGTATGCATTAGGGCGTGGCTACGTCCTGATTGAATGGTTGATTGTCCTCGAGATCCAGCCCTCGCAACCATAGCAACCTCCCCGCTCTGCCTCATACCCATATAAGTAGAATCCGTGTTTTTATTTTTCCCAGCATGCACCTCAAATTTTCAAGATGGCCCTGCCTAGATTCGAAACTATTGGCTTCCGAGCAGCAGTCCACAAACCAATGGGTGACGTCACGGATGTTACGTCCATTTCTTCTATACAGTCTATGGTAATGCCTCAAGCTTTACTTTCAAATTCAGTCACATGATGTAAAGATCACACATAGGTGATGCTGGCTGGACATCTACTGTAGACTTGGTACATAGCTGACCTGACAAAAACTGGTGGATGAGGATGTCTTGTGTTTGTACAAGCTCTTTATGGGGGGCTAATAGCTCCTGCAGTTCCTGGACTGTGTTCAGGAACATTAACAAAAATACACTGAACTCATCAGTTTTCAAACTTTAAACTTTTTCACTCCAACTACATGCAGGAAGTCACAGAAAGAAATACATCACCTCTTAAGATTATAATTATTATTATATTATTATTATTATAATTAATATTATAATTATATTATTAGCATGTGTGATTTGGCTTAATCTTCAAATTACTTTTCCTCATGTAAAGTGTCACAAAGGTGTAATTGCACGCTTTACTTAATATTCAGATGTTTTAAAATATAAACATGAAAGTGTTGCCCGAGTCCTCAAATCACTGCTCCGCCATGAGCTGCTAATCCAGAGAAAGAGATAGTCATCTGAGCTGTTGAAAGACACCTATAAATCTAGGGATTGGAGTGTCTTATCTCCTTACTTTCCCCACCCTAAATTCTCCACATCTCATTCTCAGATCACTATTTTTTCTTCTCTGTTCTGTATTCTTTGCTTTTATGTCCTTTCTCTCTCTCTTTAAGTTTTGCTTTCACTGGCTTTTGGAGTGTGCTGTTCATTTTATTTTTCTTCGCCTCCTCCTCCTCCTCCTCCTCCTCCTCCTTCAGGGTCACCACCATCCATCTAACAAGCAGCAGACTTTTCTTGTTGTCGTTGCCCCAGAGAGAGAAAGAAAGAGAGAGAGAAAGAGAGAGAGTGAGAGAGCTTGCAGACAGACAGACAAGACACCCGCCCAGACTCCCCTCGGCACAATGTGTGGAGGCTGGGGATGATGTAGATGCGTGTGTGTGTGTGTTTGGGTGGTGTGTGTGTCTGTGTGTGTGTGAGAACTTGTGTAGGCGCTCTTGCACCTCTTTAGGCTAACATGTTGCAGCTTTAAAATGACAAATCACACTTATCACCTCGGCTAAATCATTAAAAAAGAGCTGGAGGCTTTGGCATGCCTTAAACAGTGATGGAGAGAGACAGCGGTTAATGGCGACGGGGCTTACATGTGTTTATATGCAGTACATTCACAAGGATGTGTACACATATTTCCATATTTGAATGTATCAGCCAAAGGTCAAGCTTTCAAAGAAATGACATTTAACCAATGCGTCATGCTGTGCACAAGGAATACATTTCATCTTAACAGGGCAACAGGTCCACAGCTTTGAACGTTTCCTTTCCAGAGCACAATTAACCCACCAGTTTAACATCTGGTAAGCAGAAACTACTCAGTCTGTTGAGTGTGGTTGAGGGGAAAAACATGTAGAAAACAGGTGGCAGAAGGAGAAGACAAAGCTGTCAGTGTAAATAAAATATTTGGGATGTGACTGTGTTTGATTAATTGTTGCATATTGTTGTGTTGTGTTTAGTGAGTGTGGGACTGATACTGCCAGAGGCCTGACAGGCTGTCATCGTCAGGCTGTGTTTGAATTATTTGGCCTCACTAAGCCTAGCAGTGATGATCCAAGATGGCCGATATCACACAGATGGCTGTCAGCTGACTCTGGTAACAGCGGATTTAAATAAATGCAATGCAATAACAGCAATGATTTGTTTTGAGACTGGGTGATCACATGCATTGCCAGCAGATTAAGAGCCAAATTGTGTTTTATATGTTTCATGGAAATAAATAATTGATAATAACTTAATTATAAATATATGAAAGGTCATTTTAATTCATTTGATTTAATTCATGTTTAGGTAACAATTTTAAACTTTACGTTAGGAGAGTCTTTTACGTTACTGTCACTTTAAGAGAGTAGGTCTGTTGAGCACAAACAGGTGTTTCGTGCAGTTGAGGCTCAATTAACCCTCCTGTTGTCCTTGAGTCAAGGAAGGAAGTTTGAAGGGAGGAAGAAGGAAGGAAAGGAGGAAGGAAGAAAGGAAGGTAGGAAGGAAGAAGGGAGGGAGGGAGGAAATAAGGACAGACGGAGGGAAGGAAGGAAGGAAATAAGGACAGAAAGAAGGAACAGTCAAAACAGACGGAGTCAACTTGACCCAGGAGGACGATGCGAAGGTTAAGGTTCGAGCCACACAGTTTTCTTACTGCGATACTTTTGCTGATTACAATAACTTAACTTTGATCGCTAATGTAATTAGATACTGAAAACCTTGGAATAAATACATTTTGTTTTATCTGTTTTGTTTTTTTTAACATCGGAGTCCTGTGGAAGTTTTTCTGCTCAAGTGAATGTACAAGAGTCAAGTTAACACAATTGATGAGCGTCAACTCCCACACGTGTGTATCAAAACTATAAATCTCTGTAGGAACATTGTACATAGTTGTGGTGATAATATGTGAAAGTATAGTGAGACTGACAAGCCAGACTTAAGCTAAGTTAAGTAAGCTTGGTCAGCTCAGTCTTGAAAACAGGCTTCGAGGTTAGGGGGGTAGATCATGTTAGGACCCTTTTTGTAAAATGATAATAAAGCTCAAGTGGCTTATTTATTTTGAATTAACATGAGCGGCTATTGACGTCAGTGGCATTGGTGAATGGATGTATGACGATGTTGGAGGGCAGAAGAACAAAAGGAAACAAATCCTACTAAACTGTCACAGCTCTGCCCACGATTTGCAACACAATGAGGACAACAAACACTCAGTCACATGATTTGCATTCACAGTATGATGTGTTATTTTCATGTAAAGTGAGCAGTTTGCTATAAAGACTAATTATGTGAGGAAATACTGTGAAGGGTCAGAATATGAACAGTATGAGAGGATTAAACAAGACTGAACTTTACTAAGTGATGTCTGCATCTCTGAATCTAGTGTTTAGGCCAAATCAGGCACATTTCTGCAGGGTGCGGTTACGTGTGTGTTTAGTTTTAACCGTAGTGAAACAATCAAGTACCTGTTTTCTTGCTCTCTTAATTCACTCTCGGCTCCTTTGCAGTCTCTCTCTCTCTTCTTCTGTTG
Source organism: Scomber japonicus (assembly GCF_027409825.1). Classification (NCBI taxonomy): domain Eukaryota; kingdom Metazoa; phylum Chordata; class Actinopteri; order Scombriformes; family Scombridae; genus Scomber; species Scomber japonicus. The sequence goes on from NC_070579.1 coordinate 8,639,236, forward strand.
CCTTTTTCTTAATGGATCAGGAAGCTGTCAACAAGGTCTAACTTTACTTTTAGTCTTAGTCCCTCCTCATGTCAGCGTTGTGCAGCTCTGATCAGTCTGATTGCCAGCTTTGATCGGCCACCACAGCGTGACATCGGGTTGCATTTCTCCAAAAATTATATAGTTCATTATCTTTGTGTTTATGTAACGCTGAAACCTTCTTAGGGCCCATTTATGCTCAAAGGACGTACGAAAATGTATCCGTCCGTCTCAAAAGATGTTACCGTCACTGCTCACATACTTCTATGCGTCCTTTACGTTGGCATGGATGTTAACCGATACATCCACCAGGGGGCAGCGCAGAGTCAAAAGCTCAAAAACAAACATGGCGACTGTGGAGGAGATATTGATAATGTTCCTCTTGCATAAAAGACAAAAACCATATGTTTAAAGTTTCTAACCAACTCACAAAACCTTTCCTCAAAAAGTTCCTCCATTGTTATTTCTTCTTCGTGTCTCACTAGAGCTACGTATCGAGTAGTGACAGCAACACTGCCCCCCCATGGTTTCCGGTGGTACTGCTCCGTTTGGTCCGTATCCGTAAGCTTTATGGAAAACGTGCAGAAATACGGACGAAATGAACGCAGAGCACGGACAGAAGGCTCCGTCTGTATCCGGATTTAACGTTGAGCATAAATGGGCCTTTATACATTGCTGCTTTAGCCTGGATGGGAGAGGAAGAGCGTTGCATATCTTTATTAACATCGTTCTGTGTTTTTGTCTCAGCAGAGGAGTGTTAACTTTCAGAAGATGAAATCCATCTTCTACTCAGCCGCTTTAATGCCTTAGGAGTGATGTGTGCTTCTGAAGGGATTAAAAATTAACCTTTTTTTTGGGGGGGGGTATCCAATTGTGCTTCTCAAACTGCTTTAGTCAGGACAAGTTTTTACTACCACCAGCTCTTTTTTCCTAATCTCAGTTCTGTATGTACTAGAAATGATCTGTGCTACTCAATACCAACATCTTAAAGTCTTATATCAGCTCTTGACCTCTCTCTCTCTCTCTCTCTAGGAAACCAGCTCCATTAATAAACAATAAGAGTGCGCTGTATTGGATAGACAGAAACACTTAAAGTATCTTCTCACTTTGTAGAACTGCATACGGGTCAATGACGTGATGCAACTCTGTGTCCAATTGGTGTAACCAGCATGTTTTCTTTTTATAAAAATCCAATTATATACAGGAAAATTAATATGAACTACAATGTGTGATGAATATAATCCACTTTTAGCAATGCAACACTATGGTTTTTAACATATTTTACATAATTTGTCAAAACTTATTTAGAAAAAATGCTCAATTGAATTTGATGATTTTAAATGAAGTAATTATGTGTATAAGTAGACTTAAATAGACTATAAAATATATAATTATTGTCATTCTTTTGTGGTTACACCATTTGACATTTTAAGGAGCATTCAGTCTTAGTCTTAATTACTTTTGGTGAAAAATGGTTCAAATGTTATTTCAAATGACATAAAACCAACAACCAACTTTTAGCAATGCAACACTGTTTTTTAAAATATTTTACATAATTTGTCAAAACTTATTTAGAAAAAATGCTCAATTGAATTTAATGATTTTAAATGAAGTAATTATGTGTATAAGTAGACTTAAATATACTGTAGGTGGATAAAATATGGAAGTGTTATCATTCTTTTGTGGTTACACCATTTGATTTTAGCTTTCTGGCTCTCTTACTTAGGTTAAATATAAACATAGGAAGATATCAATCCAAACTAGGCTCCATAATATCATTCTTTTGTGGTTACACCATTTGACATTTTAAGGAACCTTTAGTCTTGATCTCAGTTACTTTTGGTAAAAAATGGTTCAAATGTTATTTCAAGTGACATTTAACAAACTTGAATCTGCTTTTAAAACTATTTTTTTTAAACATATTTTTGAATTGCTCATCTTGCCAACCCTTATTAGTCACTGACCCATACAATGGTTGTTGCTTAATTAAACTGAGATCAGCTTTCTGGCTCTCTTACTTAGGTTAAATATAAACATAGGAAGATATCAATCCAAACTTGGCTCCATGTATTCAAGCTAATAACGGTCCAAACATGAACAATCGCTGTTGTTGCTGTCGAACAATGAACTCAGTCCCTGGCACTTCCTCTGCAATCAGTTTTAATACAGCGCCTCACAAAAAGTCTTGAAAGATGGGCAAGCTATGATTGGTCAGGCGCCAGGGTCCGACAACAGTGATCTGTGTCTCTCAGCTAAATCATGAAGCAGGAAGTTATGACTGTGTGATCACCTCGTCTGACACAGTGACAATCTCAAAAAGACAAAAATGATTGCCTGATTCTAGCGTAATGCTTCATAACCAGAGAGAGAGAGAGAGAGAGAGAGAGAGAGAGAGAGAGAGAGAGAGAGAGAGAGAGAGAGAGAGAGTTAATTTTATAACAGGTGTAGTTTATTTTATTTTTTCATTTGTAGCATCCATGCACTAATGGAGATTCTACCCTTTTCTCTTTGGATGAAATTTACTTTAATTAACTTCACAGAGTCACATTGGGAATTTAATTGCTGCACCAATTAAAAATAAATCAAATGGCAAAAAAAATAGACTAGAATAGAATATAAAAAGAAAACCCAACATTATAGTACTTATTCTTAGTTTTTGCCATTAATGCTATAGAGCTCAATGTTTCTGCTTCTTTATGATCTTTATTTTCCCCATTATTTAAAGATTTACATCCCTATATCTACCAAATCAATTTGTAACTGTTATGCCCCAGTCTATGGGTGCCTATAGGGCATAACCTGAATAGGCCCCATCTTCCCCAATTCCCAAGTAGCCACAATCGAACTTCGTGTATAAGGAAAATGTATTTAAACAAATCAATAAATAAGTGTATAGATATAATTGAGATACAAAACCGAAACTTCAGGGTGGACCAAGGCCAAAATAACAAATAAAACAATCCGATCTAGAAAATTAGAAACTTGCTCTAAGAAAACAAATGACAAGAACTTAACTCCCTACCTAAGTAAACAGGAGAAAATAAGATTAACAAAACTGGCAGTCCACCCTTACTACTCAACATAAACTATATCTACTTTCAAATACCAAGACAGAACAAAAGTGTAGCCGGTTGGGAGAGGAGGAGGACGGGGAATTGCCTGCAGCCACCAGGATGGCCGCCATCTTGGCTCTTTTATAGCAGGTGCCTCCCAGCTGCAGCCAAGGACCAGGCCAGGACACAAACCTCTTCCACCAATCATAGTATCGGGATGGCACACCCCTATTTGCCTGTCAGGGAAAATCAAAAGAAACACAGGGCACACAAACAACAGACCAAAACAAACAGTAACATACATAATGGTACTAACTAACCTGAAATCTCCATATGCTGAACATCAAAATAATTACTGGTTACATTCCTTTATTCAATTGCTTACATTAATGCGTGACTTATGCGTGACTCATCATCATCTAATGCATGAATAAATACATTTCATGAACTCCTGTGGTTTCATATTAATAAATGGTCTAGTCGCTATATTAGTTCATAGGATCACTGAACAAGAAACATCATTAGTCGTCATCAGTTCATGAACCTGACGACACAGTTCACTCATAAATGTAACTGTTATCAAATTAGCTGCGATGACCGTATAAGCGAGGCAGACCAGACAGTAAATTTATAATATTAGTTCAAAGTCTTGTTTAATGTAGAGTTCAATTATAATTTTTTTTTGCCCATGCTGGTCATGCTGAGATTATCCATCTCTTACATGTTGATGTCTGCTTTCTGGGAAAGGATGAGAGGATGAAAACAGGCGTAGTGAAGAGATATGTGGACGCAGGGAGAAGGTGATAAAGGTTTTTTAAAAGAGACAGACGGATATAGAGTCAGGAAAAAAATTAGATGAGGGAGAGAAAGAGAGAGAGAGAGAGAGAAAGAGAGAGCTATGTCAAACAGATTAGTAAAGAAGATCAGACATCTTAATATAGACCGTGAGGCTCTTCATTATTTATTCATTCTTTGGATCCCTATTAACTGACACTAGGTTATCAGCTTCTCTTCCTGGGGCTCACATACAACAAAATATAACCTATACTGATTATAACCAGGCGGGGAGTTCTGGTCCTCTGAAATGAGGCCAACGTGGAAGTAACTTAGAACTGCATTCTATCAAAAGGCCACCAGGGGGCGACCGTTTTGGTTTCAAAAGGACTTCCGTCTCTATACAAGTCAATGGAGAATTCACCAACTTCTCACTTGATTTCTAACCTCAGTAAACGTTTTCAAAATGTGTTTATGGTCTCAATCGCTAGTTTAAAGCCTTCTTCAATGCAGTATGATGTTCATTTGGGACATTTTGGCCTCCCTGATTTTATATGTGACGATAAAGCAGGGTATGCATTAGGGCGTGGCTACGTCCTGATTGACAGGTTGATTACCCAATGTCCTTGAGATCCAGCCCTCACAACCATAGCAACCTCCGCCCATGGCTCCGCCCATGGCCCCGCCTCATGCCCATATAAGTAGAATCCATGTTTTTATTTTTCCTAGTGGTCACAAAAGCACATTACAGTGTAAAAATCAGTGTGAAAATGAGACGGCAGGTAAAATTTATGCTTAATAAAGTCTGTAGTTTGATACAAATTTGACTAATTTTAACAAAAACAACAAGCTATGACACTGCTAATCAAGACATTTGAGGATATTGGGACTTTATCATAATTGTAAGGAAATAATAGGAAATAAATAGCTTTACACACTGGGGAATCTCAGGAGGTTAAACTTGCTTTACTGGGTGCTTCAATGATCATATTTGATAACTATAACATACATTCCGAAAGAAACCCATTAGATTTCATGTCGATCTCTCACTCTGAGCCATGAGAGACTGGCATGCACCCCTCCGTGTACTCTGCCTCACACCTAACAGATAGAGCAGTGCCAGGCTTTGCAGCTTCATCCTGAGCTATTTGGAGCTTAGACAGATCTTTTTTGGCTGCACCCAACCCAGTGACAGTCCCGGGATCAAAAAAACAACCCTGGCATTTGCGACAGATTGGCCCTAATTTTAAACCCAACAGCAACCCCACCCGAAATGTTAACATGAAAAGCTTGAGATAAAACAATAGAGAGTGACAAGAAAGCAGAAATTTGCACTCAAATGACACAAACTCTAATCGCTACAGTCACCGAGGTATGCAGACAACGATTAAACTTAATCTGAGAGCGGCAGAATGCGAGGTGCTATGACATGATACGCTCCACTAAAGGCTCATTCAGCAATAATACATAGGCACAGTACATAATAATACATCAGCTCCACCAAAACACAAAAAGAGCAATGTACAGCAGCAGTGCATATTACAATAGCTTCACCAGAATATGAGAAAGGCACTGCACAGACAAAGTGAATATTACAGTACAGCAATGCACAACCACATTACATATTATAATAGCTTCAACAGAATCCACTGTACAGTATATAATAAATGTGTCTTTGTGTAGCTAACAGGCTACGAGGGAGATTGCTTTTCCCAGAAACCTTGTCAGTCACATTGTCAGAGTCCAGCTTCATTAGGATCGCTGTCTTCGTTGCCATCATGATAATCTCCAAATTCAGTCTTTTGTGTCTTGTGACCCTTGCTTTTTTTAAGTCTGTGTAAAGTAAGAATAAATGTGTGTTCTGAGTTTAACATACCACAGAAAAGTGTGTTGTTAACCACCCTGCCAAATTTGAATGATTGAAAAAATCGCAAAAAAAATGAAATTGAGCTTCAAAGTTGTGTAAAAATCAGCCTCTTTCTCTGCTATCAAGCGCTGTGGGTGTGGCCACCGAGTCAACTGAAGCCCCGCCCCCTACCAAGTGTTACCTGTCAATCAAAGTCACCACCTCTATCTGAAACATGGACGCTACGTCTGAGAGCTTTCTGCTGCTAACCCAGCTGCTAGCTCGGCGGCTAGCTAGGTTGCTAACTCAACTGCTAACTCAGCTAACTGGCTAACTGTAGACTGTAGTAGTAGTAGTGTGCGGTTAACTCGGCGGCTAAATCCTGAACACAAAAATCTTAAAACACCACAATTCAAATCTAAATAAATGGTTGAAATGCTTTTTACGCCTTTTTTAGAAATACATTTATGACCTATTTCATGTGTTTAGAAGAAAATGTCTGAATTCACTTTACACAGTCTTTAAACATCTATGTATATGTATTGCACATTTTGTTAATTTTACAAACAAGGAACAACACAGAATAAGAAGATACATGTAATACTAAATAAGATAAATAAGTGCGCCTGCCTTGTGACATTTTGCTCCTGAGCCAATGCTTTATAAACTTCAGTGTGGATAAACTTCCTCGACATGCCCCTTGTGTGCAGGAGAGGGTGAACACAAATTTGTAGGCCAAACCTATCGTGTGAAACGCATGAGTGAACAAGTTCAACTTCTTCTGCAGGAGCAAACAGCAGCACAGTGCACAGTTCCTTCTCACCAGATCAATTTCTTTTTGATCTATCTCCATCAGACTGTCCTCTTACCTCCATCTCTGAGGCAACAGGCAGCGACAGTCTGACTGTGAAATCATTCAGTGGAGTTTTTTTTTTTTTAGTATCTCAGTATGTGGCGAGATTCGACAACTTCAGACTATAAATTCTCAACTCTTGCAAGTACACCTAGGCATTTACTTTTATTTATTGCATTTGGGGGTAGTCCATTGGTTTTTATCATTAGACAATTACAGGGATGCAGATACGCTAGATCAGCATAAAGGTTCCTATATTGCTGACCCATTTATGTTGTGATCTATCTTTGAGACAAATGCCTTCTTCACTGAGGAGGGGGGGGGTGAAACTTGAAAAAATAGTCCAGTTTGTTGGAATTTGGGTGCCTGGAAAAAAATAGGTTTCCTCTGAAGTCACACTTATACCTGCTGCCCTCCTGTTTCTATTGTTTCTGGCTCTGGTAATCCAATTTTTAAGGCTTTTTGTTGTTTATTGTGAGTTTCCGCCCCACTTCTTGCCCTGCCCTGCCCTCCCTACTATCTACATCAAGGCACAATTGGGTCTGTCTCAAATGTTTTGTTGAATTATTATTACTTTTTTATCATTACAATGACCCATTCAGAGCAGTCTGAGCAGTCCGAGCAGCCCACAGTCAGCCCGCCTTTATGGCATTTGCCCAATTTCCAAATGGCCAATCCGTCACTGACCCGACCTCACTGCTGAGCATTAACCAAGGTGAGATAAAACTAATGCATATGTCACTAGCACTCTAGAGGCAGGATAACAAAAGAGGAACATCTTCACTAAACATTTTCTTAACAATATATTCAACATGTTTCTCCACAAAAACAACCCACTGAGTTGTGGTATTAAGCTAATTTGCCTCTTTTGAATCTCTTCAGTATCAAAGCCTTTGAGTGATAGACACATCTGAATACCATTATTAGAGGCATGTTTGGCCCTCAACCTCATACTTTAATTTGTTTGTTGCTTTTTTTTTTTTTTGTTTCATATTTTTTATTGATGCGTACATGAAGAATAACAAAGGCACTCATACATATCAGGACACATAGGTGTCAGCATTGGACGTGCCCGTTACACCAATGGATTTAGATATACATATTTTAAGAATTAAACAACGATTACAAAAATAGGTACAGATAAACAAAACAAAAAAAAAAAAAAAAAAAAGGAAAGAAAAGAAAAGTATTTAGACATAGTCTGTATAAAAAGATGTTCCCAATCGCACAAACATAAGAATAAAAAAACCCAAAAACAAATAAAGAAACAATAGTAAACTAAAGAAGAAAGGGAGGGGGGGGGTGGAGTGTGGGGGGTTACATCGTCTCAAAAAAATCCATGAACGATTGCCATTTATTGTAGAATTTGCTTAAGTTTCCCCTTCTTGAATATCTAATTTTCTCTACTTTCAAAAAGGACATAACCTCCTTAATCCACTGCGTGCTGGAAGGAGCTGTTGTGGATTTCCAGTTAAGAAGGAGGTGACGTTTAGCAATCATGGAGGTAAAAGCTATCACTTCCAGTTCTTTAGTAGAGTATTGGGTATGCTCTTCTGGAAGACCAAAAATGCAAATGTGTGGTGAAGTGTCAATAGTTTTTGAGAATACCTTCGACATGGTGTTGAAATACATTTGCCAGAAATTTTTCAGGGCTGGGCAGGAGAAAAGCATGTGCGTAAGGTTGCAGGGTGAGCCTCCACACCTGTCACAGACATCTAACGTATTTGGAAAAATCCGTGCCAACCTTGTCTTAGAATAATGACATCTAAATACAACTTTAAACTGTATCAGGGTCAGACGGGCACAAATAGATGTTTTGTGAATGACCTTCAGGGCAGATTCCCACCAATACTCATCAAAAACCAATCCTAGTTCACGCTCCCAAGCCTCTCTTGTGTTGGTAGTCAAATGGCCATCATATGACTGAATAGAAGTATAAATTCTTGAGATTAAAGACCTTTGTAGAGGATTGAATTGTAAAAGTTCACCCCATGGTTGCTTAGGTGGGAGGTGAGGGAAATTGGTGAATAAAGATTTTGCGCAATTCCTCACCTGGAAATATCTAAAAAGGTGGGAGGGTGGGAGACTGAATTTATTCACCAGGTCTGTGAAAGAGCAAAAGACCTCATCCTTATAGAAATCCTTAAAACATTTCAGTCCCTTATCCTGCCATAGGGAGAAAGTGGGATCGGTAAATGTGGGTTTGAAAACAGGATTTTTTAACAGTGGGGTTAGAACTGTAGGCGCCGTAAATTTAAAGTGTTTCCTAAATTGAAACCATATTTTAAGTGTAGCAGTAACCACAGGGTTGCAGGTAAGGCCAGAGAGGTTTGCAGTAACTGGACCGGTCAGTAAAGCAGAAAGAGAGGCTGGGGAGCACGACTCTGCTTCCAGTTGACACCAAGGTATGCTAGTTGGCAAGGACCAGAATGCAATTTTAGTGATGTTCGCCGCCCAGTAGTAAAATTGAAAATTTGGCAGAGAGAGGCCACCATAGAACTTACAATTCTGGAGTACTTTTTGTCTGACTCTGGGTGTTTTGCCATTCCACAGAAAATAACAGATAATTGAGTCTACTGTTTTAAAAAAACGTTTTGGTAAAAATATAGGCAGACATTGAAACAGAAATAGAAACTTTGGCAGAACATTCATCTTGACTGTATTTATTCTCCCAATCAAAGAGAGAGGGAGGGAACTCCACTTTTGAAAATCTGCCTTAACTGCAGCTAAGAGGGGAAAGAAATTTTCAGAATAAAGGGATTTAAAAGACCTGGCTATGTTAACCCCAAGATATCTAAATCCTGAAGGGCTCAATTTGAAAGGGATATCAGACTGGGAGAGTTGCATTGCTAGTTTATTGACAGGAAAACATTCACTCTTGGCAACGTTAACTTTATACCCTGAGAACCGGCCGAATCTATGAAAGAGTGAAATAATGGCGGGGCAGTCACTTACTGGATTTGCGACATAGAGCAATAAATCATCGGCATATAACGAAAGTTTGAATTCTGTATGAATCCTGGTGATGCCATTGAAAGTAGGAGAAGTCCTCAAATAAATAGACAGGGGCTCTATTGCAAGTGCAAACAATAGGGGAGATAGGGGGCAGCCCTGTCTACAACCTCTATTTAAAGAAAAGTAGCCGGATTGAGTGTTATTAGTGGTGATACTGGCACAAGGGAGTGTGTAAAGAAGGCGTATCCACGATATAAAACTTTCACCAAATCCAAATTTAGCTAAGACTGCAAATAGATAGTGCCATTCAACTCGATCGAACGCCTTTTCGGCATCAATCGATATCACCACTTCAGGTGTAACTGTTGTTTCTTTCGAGTAGATCACATTTAACAAAGTACGAACATTATAATAGAGCTGACGCCCCTTTATAAAGCCAGTCTGTTCCTTAGAAATTATAGTTGGAAGGACCCTTTCAAGTCGGCAAGCCAAGGCCTTTGCCAGAATCTTTGTATCTACATTCATTAAAGAGATTGGCCTATAGGAGGTACAAAGATCCGGATCTTTGTCCTTCTTTAAGAGAACACTAATAGAGGCTTGTCTCAATGTAGGGGGGAGACAGCCAAGTGATAGAGATTCTACATAAACAGAGTGAAGTAACGGAATAAGTTTGGCCTGAAAGGCTTTAAAAAATTCCACTGGAAACCCATCGGGTCCCGGTGCTTTATTATTTTGCATGCTTTGTGAAGCCAAATTTAGTTCTTGAATGGTCAGGGCTGAGTCTAATTGAGTAACCAACTCCGGATCTATAGAAGGAAACTGAAGTTCATCTAAGAACGTGTGCATATCAGCTGGCTCTGATAAGAGTTCAGACGTGTACAGGGATTCATAAAAAGATGAAAAGACAGAATTAATAACATCCAGGTCCTCCTGCAGCGCTCCCGATCCATCCTTAACGCGTGGTATTAAACGTGAGGCTGCTTGACGACGCAACTGGTGAGCTAACAACCTACCAGACTTGTCGCCATGTTCGTAATATCTAGAACGGGAGTGAAGCAACATGCGCTCCGCCTCATTAGTTGTGATAAGATCCAGTTCAGTTTGTAAGGCCACGCGACGTCTTGAGAGATCGTCAGATGGGGCGGTCGCAAGCTGTTGGTCCACTGATTCTAAATCAGATAATAGCTTTTGAGTAGTTGACATCCTCAATTTTCTTATATGCGCAGAGTACGAAATTATCTGACCTCGCAAATATGCTTTTAAGGACTCCCACAACAGCGCCTTAGAGATAGGTTCTGAATCAGAGTGGTTAAGAGCAATAAAATCCTCTATTGCATTTGTAATAAATTTATGAAATTTGTCATCCGATAGAAGAGACGTATTGAATCGCCAGTGAGTGGGATAGCGAGGTCCAGGGGAAATCTGAACATCTATGGACACAGGCGAATGATCTGAGACAACGATTGGATGATACGAGACGTTTGTCACTTTTGGCATGAGTTTAGCATCTACAAAGAAATAATCTATACGAGAAAAGGTCTGGTGCACGTGTGAATAAAAAGAATATTGCCTACTGCTCGGATTGCGAAATCTCCAGGGGTCAACATAGCCATTGCTAGACATAAAATTGCAAAGGGCCTTAGCCATTACCGATCTGGTTGAGCCAGGTTTAGAGCGGTCTAATTGAGGATCAATAACACAGTTCATGTCCCCTCCAAAAATCAGAAAACAGTCACTCAGAGAGGGCAGATTTTCAAATAACTTAGTCATAAAACTAGGATTATCGAAGTTTGGAGCATATACATTAACTAATAGGACAGGCACACGAAATAGAGTACCTGAAACTATCAGATATCTGCCGTCTTTGTCAGATATGGTATTAGTCAGGGTAAATGGGACAGATTTACTGATCAAGATGGCAACCCCCCTGGCCTTTGAGTTGAAACTAGAGTGGAATACCTCAGCAACCCAGGGACATTTTAGTCTGACTTGATCTTTGTTCCTCATATGGGTTTCCTGCAAAAACACGCTTTAAGTGAGAGAACACCCTGCACCGTTTAATAGCACCCCCTAGACCTTTAATATTCCAACTGATAAACCTTACTGTTGGGCTTGTAACATTAACCATGTGCAATATAAATTAAGATAAGATAGAGGAAGGGACCAGATTCCCAACGCCACACTCCAGGGGAAGGGAGAAAAAGGAAAGGACCAAAAAAAAAAAAAAAAAAAAAAAAAAAGGGAAAGGACAAAAAACAAAACCGCAAAAACCTAACTTAACTAACTCACCCCAGATCCCACAACCTCCCCCTATAGCACCTTCCACTACCCCATCCCCAAACGATAGGATACCAGTGCTAACTCCACAAGGAGTCATAAACCAAAAGGATAAATTCAAGGCTTTGGACCAAACAGCCATCTTCACCACACTCCAACTTGACTGGAGCTCCTGCAAACATTGTGAAGGTAAAAGTATAACTAAAGAAAGGGCTGAATGATTAAAGAACACAAAGCTCAGAACCGTCTAAGAAACTTGCGCAATCATAAGCATGTCTACCGCCATCTATTAAGACGGACACCAAGTTATGGTACCATCTATATCAAACACGATCAAAACATGTCCAAAACAATGATGTAATATTCAAAACTATTCGCAGAAAATGCTGATAGAAGTCATTTCAGCACCACCGTTTTAGAGAGTAAACATGACTGCAGTGGCACCTACACTCAAACCTGTGTTTCAATAACTTTGCAATAACAAACCCAGGCCTACATGAGTGTTTTCACAAAAACTGCAGCTTCGCCAGGTGATGTAAATTCCCTTGTGACATCCCCTCTAGTAATCCGGAGGCGCGCTGGATGTAGCAGCCCAAACCTTATGTCCGGGATATCCCTGAGCTGGCGTCGGATGTCATTGAAGGCAGCGCGGGCTTTGGCTGTCCGTGTAGTGAGATCTGGGAAGATGGAGATTGTTGAGTTCCTCACCTTGACGCGCTGTTGGGCTCTGGCACGCCGTAGGATGTCAACACAGTCTGCATAATAGTGTAAACGTGCTATTATGGGACGAGGACGGTCGCCGGGTTTCGGCTTGGGTTGTAGGGATCGATGTGCCCGGTCCACAACTGGCTCTTTCTCCAAGCTGAGAGCATCTTTAAGCAGGGTGGAAACTGTGGCTGCGTCGACTGCGCTGTGTTCCTCTGACAGTCCTATTATCCGAATATTGTTGCGGCGAGACCTCGCCTCCAAATCTTCACACTTACTGTCAAGTGTAACAAGTTGGGCCGAAAGTTTGTCCACTTTACTTTTGAGTGAAACCACATCGTCAGTGTATGTCGACAGCGAGCCCTCCATGTCATTCACAGTCACCTTTAGTACATCCACCTCCGACCTGATAGCCGCCATGTTAGCATTTAGCTCCGTCTTCACGCTTTGCAGCTCGGACTTTATCTGGGTCAAATTGTTTGTCATTGCGATCCCTAATTCAGTCTTGAAAACACCTACCATCTCTTCCCGAAGAGCAGCAAGTAATTCAGCCTTAAAGTCCGCAGAAGTCATGCTTGGGACAGCGGCATCATCCTCTGGAGGGGGCGCCTTAGTAGCCGCAGTCTGCAGGGGGGATACAGCCGGGGGAGCAGGCCTTGTTAGTGTAGCCGCTGGGTTGCTCGCACCTTTTGGTTTTGGAGGCATATCGACATGTAATAATGTAGCCACAACAAGCTTGTGGAGTCGAAATGTAGTGATAGAAAGTTCACGAAGAAGCCCTAATGTTCATTCAAAAGAGTTTTGCAGGAGCTCCCACAGGCACGTCTTACTCCATCAGTCGCAAAGCCGGAACTCCTTGTTTGTTGCTTTTAACCTTCGTGTCGTCCTCCCAGGTCAAAATGACCCCATCTGTTTTGACTGTTCCTTCCTTCCTCCCTCCTTCTCTCCTTCTCTCTTTCTTTCCTTCCTCTCTCTTTCCTTCTTCCTTCTTTCCTCCTTCCTTCTTTCCTTCCTTCGTCTTTTCCTTTCTCCCTTCCTCCCTCCCTCCTTCCTTCTTTCCTCCCTCCCCCCTACCTTCCTTCCTTCCTTCCTTCTTTCCTCCATCCTTCCTTACTTCCTTTCCACCCTTCCTTCCTTCTTTCTTTCCTCCATCCTTCCTTACTTCCTTTCCACCCTTCCTCCCTCCCTTCTTTCCTCCCTCCCTCCCTTCCTCCTACCTTCCTTCCTTCCTTCCTTCCTTCTTTCCTTTTTCCATCCTCCCTCCCTTCCTCCCTTCCTTCCTTTTTCCAGTCTCCCTCCCTTCCTTCCTCCCTTCCTCCCTTCCTTCCTTCCTTGACTCGTGGACAACAGGAGGGTTAAAGTCTATTCTCATACAGCCAGTCAAGTAATAATTGCAGTTTAAATGAAAAGTGTGTTCCTTAACTCAATTATGTTATTTGATACAAACTCTAGTCGTATCGTCTGCAAGTAGAGTAAAACTGCACTTATCCAAAACATAGAGCATGTCATTGGTAAATGTCGAAAAGAGCAGTGGCCCAAGGAAACTCCCCTGAGGCTCGGTGCACTGTCAGCATTTAGGAGAGAAAATGCAAAGTTCTGTCTGAGCAATCACTGAAACACCAAGTCTCACTGAAACCCTGGTGCCAGTTCAGGAGCACTTACCCATCTTATTGTGTAAATAGTGAATTGTGCCTTTTTTTTCATTTTTTGAGGATAGCCACTGCATTATATGGTACAATTCTGAATAAATTAGCATAGTTAAATGGCACTCAGTGATATTGCACATAGTTATATCACTTAGCGATATTGCACAGGGTTGTACTGAGTTGTGTTGTATACTGTATGTGTGTATGTATGTGCATGATAATCTCTCATGCTGGACAAGCTCACAAGGATCTATGTTAGCAACATGAGAAAAAGTAATTACTGCACATTGTCATGACCCGGCCCGATGGAGATGACAAAGCGTAAGTATGAGGTGTGTATGTCAGTGGTATCAGTCATGTACTTTAAGTGTGGGCGTATGGATCGTATGAGGTGGAAATGAATGAAACGCCAAAGAAACCAAAAAGATGGGGACGTTAGCGGGGGAAAGAGAGGGACTGACAGGCGGCCACTGGCACCTTTATCCAGCTGATACACCGGGCCCAGGTTGACGTAATCAGCTGATCACCTCGGAAACACACAAACTATTACGTCAGAGTGAAAACCCATGGCAGTCTCAGCAGCCTAGGCAGGGCCATCACAACATCTTAACATACACTTACACACATAAATGCATAAAAGAGTGAATACAGTGTAATGCAACAGCTGGCAACACACACACACACACACACACACACACACACTCACACTCACACAACAGGCATTCACACACACTCAAAGCTGGCATTTAAATTCAAAATGCAATATTGTACATATTGGATTGTGCAGCCCCCCAAACATTAATGAATACAGAACTATTGTGCGATTGATTAAGAAAATGTGACCTTGTAAACAACTATAGGGTGATTGTATCAAGGTGTAAGAGAAAATGTCAACAATAATGAAAAAACGTTTACGTCTCTAGTGTTCTGGATCTATAACACAATCTATTCAAATGTCAAATGTCAAATGTCAAAATACAGCAATTAATGTGATTCAGGCACGTCTGAAATGTGTTACATTCATGTCTGTACAATAATGCATTGCCTCTGAATGTATCCAGGATTTTGCAGAAACCTCACTATGATACCTTTCTACTAAATTACCCTCAATTGCCATAAATTCCCATTTAATTCCCATAAATTCCCATAATTCCCATAATTCCCATGGAAAGTTTCCAATTTGGAATATTTCCAAAATTCCCCAGCTTAACTTCCCATGGAAATTTACCGGACATTTTCCACCCCTTTGCAACCCTTCTCACTACTGATGTTGTGTTTGTTGCCCACAGCTGGATGTGTGCCACAGCTGGCTGCAGCGTCACATTCAGCAGCCGAAACGATAAAAGTGTCTCCAAACAGAGAAAGAGGCGTTTATGCACGGTGCACGGCGTCGGTAACTTCATTAACAGCAGATCGGTCAGGATCTGACGGTAATTAATGTTCTGTGTTCTGACGCACATCTACACAGGTCAGCTGTTAGACACACAGCCCAGGTTCATACAGAGGAGGTCTTTCTAATAAAGCAGCTCGTATGGGTGAATCCTGAGCTCCATCGGTGCGGTCAGGACATTTTTATTATTAAGTACCTGGAAGTCTGACGTAAAGCCAACGCATACCCGACCCCCCAATGTCTGACTAAAGATTCCTCACTTCAGTATCAATTCAGTATCAGTCAAGCTTGAAGATTTGGACAGAGAGAAAGAGAGAGTGAGGAGTGATCATGCACCAAGTATTGCTACCATCATCTGTAGGACGAGGCATTGAGCATGATGCGTTCATGTGAAAAGGACAGCGTCGGAAATGAGAGAATTGAGCCAATGGTGCACAGGGGCACAGCCTTTTGAGCAGGGGTACTTAAAAGTTTGGTCTTCTTTGGGTCATTTAAAGAAAAGTTATTGCTCTTGTGACATTGACCCATATTGATTTATACATTTTCAGTATGACTGTTGGTGAAAAAAAGGATGGTTTACAGCAAGGGGCGATTGTAGGACTAGGATCAGACCTTTAGAGGGGCTCAGCTCCTAACGAAAATTTAACATTCAATGCCATGCAAGTGCTTAATAATTCAGTATTTCCCCCCACACAATTTTTACGGACTATGGTGGGTTTATTATTTATTTTTAGGGGTGCTGAGATCAAATTTAGACCCCTGTTAAAAAAGTAACTAAGTAACTTTTACTCAGAGTAAATTTTTAACAAGCTACTTTTTACTTGAGTACATTTTTAGACCAGTACTTTTACTTGCACTCAAGTAAAATGTCATCAAAGTAGTGGTACTTTTACCTGAGTAGAATATTTCACTCCTCTTTCCTTTGCGTGGATTTGGCCCTTGCTAACTTCCATTAGCCTCTGAATTGTAGCTGAACTGCTACAAACACCAAAGGGGCATTTCCACATACTCATATAAGCCAAATGTTGTGATGGATGCTATCTTCGGTTTGTCTGTCTGTCTCATATATAAACGCCCACCCCTTACTCTCACTACGTTACTTTTCTCTCACCAAACCTATGATTTAGGTAGATATGATTTCCCCCTGTCAGTGCATCAAAACTCTTGTCAATTATTGAGACAGGGAAGTATATTATATCCTTGAGTCTTTTTTTTTTTTTTTTGTAATAGACATATTCTCAGACTGCTGTAGGGCTTTCTTTGGATGACTTCCCTTCTTCAACAGCTTACCGAGATGCTGTCTGACTTCATTGTGCTGCGTGGGTGGAATTTATCTGTATGGCTGGTTCACAGGTGTGTCATCTGTAAAATATATCTCATGCTGCACTTAATCATTGTAGCCCAACTGAGCTTTGCTTGTTCATCACCTATTGAGCTTGTCTAAGACGGACCGGGTGTCGAGTGATGGGTCATGTTGATACTTAAACTGTATCCCACAAGGTTTTCACACTCTTTACATGAGCTAAAAGAAGTCTAATCATCGGCCATAACAGTGGCGTGCACAGACTTCTTGAAGGGCAGGGGCGAAAAGAAAAAACAGGGCACATGCATGTTTTTGCCACCCAAGAGGGCAGTTTAGCATGCGTTTTGGCTCCAAAGAGGGCACCTAAGCATGCGTTCTGGCTCCCAAGAGGGCACCCTAGCACGCGTTTAGGCTCCCAAGAGGGCACCTTAGCAAACGTTTTGGCTCCCAAGAGGACGCCTTAGCACGCGTTCTGGCTCCCAAGAGGGCACCTTAGCACTCGTTTTGGCTCCCAAGAGGGCACCTTAGCACACGTTCTGGCTCCAAAGAGGGCACCTTAGCACACGTTCTGGCTCCCAAGAGGGCACCTTAGCACGCGTTCTGGCTCCTAAGAGGGCACCTTCGCACGCATTCTGGCTCCTAAGAGGGGACCTTAGTACGTGTTTTGGCTCCCAAGAGGGCACCTTAGCACGCGTTCTGGCTCCTAAGAGGGCACCTTCGCATGCATGCTGGCTCCCAAGAGGGGACCTTAGTACGTGTTTTGGCTCCCAAGAGGGCACTTTAGCACGCGTTCTGGCTCCAAAGAGTGCGTATTTCAACAATTGGGCCATGACCAGACATTTTTTATTAAATGTGGGAAAATGTAATTCTTGGTTATCCAGGTAGGTTTAACATCCTGCGTCCTCACCAGCTGTCATATGGTGTAACAGACTGCCAGGCATGTTCAGGTGACTGCTGATATTGGCTTTTTCATTGGATTTGCTGATGGTACCAAAAAAGATAATATACCCGCGGCCTTATCTTTTTTAAATTGCTTTTGGCAGGTGCTTTAGTAAACAGCTGTTTCTGTCACTCCTGACTTTCCCCTCGTTTATTTGATTTCTTTTCGAGCAGTAATGCGAGATTTCCAAAATGTTAAAGATAAAAAAAAGGAGGAAGAGTAAAAACACACACACAAACATGGCATTTTAATGATCCATCTCAGACTTTTAATGGTCTTCCTCCGTTTCTCTTCGCTGTTCTTCACATCTTCCACTTTCTTTCTGTCAGATTTCATCAGTTGGCCGCTGCCGAGCCCGGTCTCTTGCTTTCAGATTACACTACTCCCCAAAGGCCAAGCCCTCCTCTATCATCTTCCTCTGTTTATCCCCCACACAAGTCTGTCTTCTGGCCTCACAGCAACCCGAAAAATCTTCCCTCCATCCTGCCATCTAAGGCCCCCATCTCCTCTTATTTCTTTTTTCTCCTTTACTGTCTCCAAAGACCAGACCCGTGCCTCAGCCCTCTGCTGTTCCTTCCCTCCAAAAGAAAAAAAAAAAGTTTAAAATGAAACTTCTCTATGTAGAAACTAGGTCGCTGCAGCATCAAATAAAAGGATATAACAGGATAGAGATGGTTGACAGCGAGACATGGATAATTAAAACTATACACAGGTGAAAGTAAGATTGTAACTTTTGCTACAGCAGCTAGTGAGGAAATATCACTATTGATACGATCCACATAAAATACAGTCTAATGTCTGATTGTATGTCACATAACTTTATTGATCACCAGCTAAATTATGAACAGGCGAGCCAACAAGTGAGAGTAATTCATGGAGGGGGCTGATAAAGGAATTAAATCAATTGGGATGTGTCTGGCAAATTACTATTCATGGTAACATTATGACAAAAATGAATCCAGTTTTAAAAGGTAAAGAGGTAGAGTTGTGTTGCCTGTGGTTCTGGTAAATGAAACTAACTTAACATTACTTTGTAGCAGTCAAGGATGTTGAATCGTGACCAGAAACAGGAATACAAAAAAATTAAATAAAAATCCACTTAACCATCCTGTTGTCCTTAAGTCAAGGATGGAAGGGAAGGATGGAAGGGAGCAAGAAGGAAGGAAACGAGGGAGGGAGGAAGAAGGGAGGAAGGAAGGATGGAAGGGAGCAAGAAGGAAGGAAAGGAGGGAGGAAAGGAAAGAAGGAAGGAAGGAAGGGAGGAAGAAGGACATAAGACTATTGTGGCTCTATGTGCCATCCTAACTTTGCTCTCGTCAGCTGTCATAGATAACCATGGAAACGCATAAAAAGATGCATATCGCACAAAACGGCATGAATCATTGCAATGGTTTGTTTCTGAGTCTGAGAAAGTAAACTAAGAGACTAGCTACCATTTTTCTTACCATGTGGAGGCGAACATTTGATCCAGCCGGCTCTGCTCTTTCTCTCCAGTTGATCCGAGTGTAATAGTTACACAACAAGGATTACGCTCCAGAAACAACACCAGTTATTTTGAGGTAACTGTTACTGTACATTGACTTTTTTGATGGTTCTTGTAGAATTGATCTTAATTTAGAAAGCGTTAGGAGACTCAGGTTTTGTGTCTTTCCTCAAATCTCCATAATGGATCTAGAAAGCAAAGTTAGCATGGCACAATGGCCACACTTATGGGAAATACATCAAGCTGAAATAAACTGGAATATTCCTTTAGCAACAACGAGCTGCACCTGCTGAGTAAAAATATACCTCATCTTTAACTCATTCTTTCTTCATTCCTACCCAGCGTCATTGTTTCTTCACCTGTCTCACCATGTCTCACCCCTTCACACTTCCCACTTCCTACCCTCTCAGCTAATGCCATCTGGAATATAATAAAGGCAGCTCAATAGAAGGGAAAGTGGGAAGGACAGAGACAAATGAAGGAGGGAGATAGAGAGACATTACAAAAGAAGAAACAAAAAGAGAGAGAGTGTTTCCATTTGGTGTCTCGTTTAGCTTTGTGTGTATACTTGCTGGCTCAGCCCTTAGGGCCTGTTAATGACCAGTATTAATGAAGCTCCCTATCTTTGTCACACACACACACACACACACACACACACACACACACACACACACAGACACAATGATGGACAAAACACGTGCCTGTGCTTATACTGTCTCTCTTTCTGTATCGCTGTCTGACACTAACACACTCAGAGCCTTTTTGAACATGATGATTTTGAGCGTGACAAGACCCTAAAGCTGTCTCTGTGTGTGTGTGTGTGTGTGTGTGTGTGTGTGTGTGTGTGTGTGTGTGTGTGTGTGTGTGTGTGTGTGTGTGTGATCCCCCATATGTATTTTTGATTATTATAGGAAAGGAAAGCAGGAAACATGGATTTAAAAATAATCAATATTTGAACAATAGGGATGAAAAATCTGAATCTGGTAAAAATTTAGTGGAATAATAAATAATAAACTTAAAGTGAATTTTGGCTCCTTATTTTGGAAGCATTTTTTGCAACTCTCAACATCAAAAGTGGACTTTGTGTATGAGGGTCAGTGCAGGAAACTCACGGCAGGAAACAGCAGGATATCAATTCTGAGAGAAAACTGGTATTCTCTTGTTAAAAAAAAAAGAAAAAAAGAGGCATTTTTCAGGGTAAAAGTTAACAAAAAAATAAGACTTGCTTGTCAGGTGTTGTTAGTATTTGTTGGAAAAATGGATCTGCAATGCAATCCATCCACCGGTGTCATTAATACCTATCCAAATTACACATTTTGGAGCGTACATACAGTAAATAAATGTGTGTGTGTGTGTGTGTGTGTGTGTGTGTGTGTGTGTGTGTGTGTGTGTGTGTGTGTGTGTGTGTGTGTGTGTGTGTGTGTGTGTGTGTGTGTGTGTGTGTGTTTTGTAAACCTTTGTTCTTGGCTCCAAGGTTTAAACAGCACATGATCACTGCTGCCCCGAGCAAGAGAAACATCCTCTGTTCTTCTCTGTAATGGGGACCGCAGGGAGTGGACAGACGAAGGAAAACAGAGGGGAAGGAAGGAGCAAGGGATTCTGGGAACATGAATTAATGGAAGGACTGAGGGAGACCATGATACAGAGAGTGAGAGAGAGAGAGAGGGAGACAGAGAGAGAGAGGGAAAGTGGGAGGATGATGGATTGAAGATTCAGGCAGGGAAAGAGGAGAGAAAGCAAAGAGAGGCTTGAAGTGAATATTTATGTACTGAAAAGCAGTTTAGTGACGGTCACATATTTGTCCAACCTGTCACTCACAAATTATTGAACTACTCACCATTCATTATGGATGTTCAGTGGCAACGGTCAGTGCCAGTGCAGGAAGTAGAATGACTTTCATGCATTGAAAAAGGATGTGCAGGTCTGAGTGGTGAATGGGTGAATCCAGCAGTCTGTGTTTACCTTGTCTAATATCAGCGGCACAAATTAACGTGTTTATTTTAAAGCAGAGGAGTCAAAGTCATTTTCATTCAAGGGTCATATACAGAACAAGAAGGGAAGGAAGGAAAGACAGACAAAAGGAAGGAGGGGAGAAAGGTAGGAAGGACAGACAGAAGGAAGGACAGAAGGAAAGGGAGGGAGGAAAGAAGGAAGGACAGAAGGATGAAAGGGAGGAAGGACACGTGGAAGGTAGGAAAGACAGACAGAAGGAAGGAAGGACAGGAGGAAGGACAGACAGAAGGTAGGAAGGACAGAAGAAAAGGGAGGAAGGAAAGAAGGAAGGACAGAAGGATTAAAGGGAGGAAGGTAGGAAGGACAGATGGAAGGAAGGAAGGACAGGAGAAAGGACAGACAGAAGGAAGGAAAGAAGGAAGGAAGGAAGGACGGGAGGAGGAAAGGGAGAAAAGACAGGTGGAAGGAAGGAACGAAGTAAGGAAAAAAGGAAGGTAGGAAGGACAAACGGAAGGAAGGAAGGAAGGAAAGGAGGAAAGAAGGAAGGACAGGAGGAGGAAAGGGAGGAAGGACAGGTGGAAGGAAAGAACGAAGTGAGGACAAAAGGAAGGTAGGAAGGACAGATGGAAGGGAGGAAAAGAACACAGGAAGGAAAGTGGGCCGGATCGCACCCCTCGGCGGGCCAGTTCTGGCCCACGGGCCTCATGTTTGACACCCCTGCTTTATGCAAAAATCCAGGTGTATATATTGAATCTGGAGGTCTACTGGAATATCTCTCTATCAACTCATACTGGCCCTTTATGAAGCCATCAGTCCAGCCTCTGTCTGAGACATGACATCACAGCCCCCCCCCCCCCCCCCCCCCCCCCCCCCTCCACCGTCCTGATGTGTCCAGTCTGTTCTGTCTGGTCAGCTTTTTGGGAGCTGCATCGTGGTTGACTTCCAGCCGCTTGGGGAGGCCATGTCAGCAAACTATGAAACAAACTATAGCAGCGGGATTTCACAACCTTCCTTTTTTTTTTCTTCTTCTTTTTTTTTCTTTACTTGAAATGTCAGCTTCTCAAATGCATCCGTACATGTTTGAGCTGAAATGCGATCAGAAATATAAGTGAGTGCACCATGTGAACTATGCATGAAAAAACCATAGCAACAGAACAGATGCTCATGTATGGGCATGCGTCACTAGGCACTAGACTTTAATATCCATCATCTTACTCTTGTATATCATGTCCAGATTAGTTTTATTATATTTTTTACTACTATAGTTTTTATTGCTTTTGTACTTATGTATTTTTCTTCTTCTTTATATTGACCTTTCTATTTTACTATCCACTCTGCTGCTGTACAGTAATAATGCAAATCCCTCCATCATGAGACTAATAAAAGAATATCTTACCTTAATATATGAATGACAGAAAACCAGAAAAGGTCAAATATGTCTCCTTTAAACTAACTGGCAATACTTTCTAAACAAAGTGGTATGTAATGCCTAAAACAACCTTCCTGTCGTCCTCCCAGGTCAAATTGACCCCGTCAGTTTTGACTGTTCCGTCTTTCCTCCCTTCCTTCTTCCTTCCTTCATCCCTCCTTTCCTTCCTTCATTCCTTCCTCCCTTCCTTCCTCCCTTTCCTCCTTTCCTTCCCTCCTCTCTTCCTTCATCCCTCCTTTCCTTCCTTCCTTCCTCCCTCCCCCCTTTCCTTCCTTCCTTCCTTCCTCCCTCCTTTCCTTCCTTCCTTCTTCCTCCCTTCCCTCCTTTCCTTCCTGCCTTCCCTCCTCCTTTCCTTCCTTCTTTCCTTCCTTCCTCCCTGCCCTCCTCCTTTCCTTCCTTCTTTCCTTCCCCCCCCTTCCTTCTTCCTCCCTCCCTTCCTTTCTTCTTCCTTCCTTCCTTCCTTTCCTTCCATCTTCCTCCCTTCCTTCCTTCCCTCCTCCCTCCTTTCTTTCCTTCTTCCTTCCTTCCTTCTTTCCTCCCTCCTTTCCTTCCTTCCTTCCTTCCCTCCTTCTTCCTCCCTTCCTTCCTCCCTTCTCTCCTCCTAATCATAATTACAACCCACATTTGGTTAGAATAGACGACTCGAAAGCCTTGAAATAACACAATGTAGGAGGTGCTGCAGTCTCCAAAATATAATTTCTGTGTCTTGGTAAATAATGTGACTAAATGTAATTCCACATATGGCAACATATTAAAAAAATATAAATCTAAATAGCAAAAGAAACAAACATCAGGCTTTTTTTACATATGAATTAAAGCAGGGACAGTTTGTTAGCAGCTGTTAGCGGCTAACTTAAAATCTGCAATAGAGGAAGCTAACCTCCTGAAAAAGTGAAAAAAAGTAACCTAGAGTCCATCAGCCTGCATAAGAAATGCTTTTTAGACACACAGAGTTCAACAAAGCTGTAATGAAATTTCCACAATCCCTTAGAGGCATAATAAGCACAACACATAGAAAACGGTAAAGGGGGTGCTGGATCATAGAGCGAGGTGGAGAAGAAAGTATAAAGAGGGCAAATATAAAAGAGAAAAAAAGAAGAAGAAGAAGAGAGGAGTAGTAACCCAGGCAGCAAGTAAAGGGAGAAAAGACTTAAGTAATGAGGAAAAATGGCCAGAAGCAGGAAATGTAAGGAGAGAGACTGAGAGTAGTTGACGGAGAGGAAAGGAAAAGGTTTAGACATACTGAGACCTGGATAATTAGCCTGGGAGGCACAAGAGTCTACTCTTAAATCACCATACTATGCCTTATTAGCTCAATACGGCTCCCTTTAGATCCCTGCAGCACAGACACACATCTCATATCCAGTCACATACAAAGTATAGCTCTCAAGTGCACTTTATACCCTTTTCCTTTCACTTTCACTTCAGAGTTGGTGGACCAGTGAATCCTGGGGTTCCTGCAAAAAAAAAAAAAAAGCCTGGAGTTTCACCAGACCAGGATCAGGATGGCTACACAAAGTTTATAGCTGCATGCAACTATATCAATAAAACATCATCTCTTTATCAGCCGTTATTAGCTGACACTTGCTAATTAAGACAGCCTGGGCCTCCTGGCTGGATATCATTTTCTCGAGCTATTAACATTAATATGCAAGCTTGCATTGGGAATGAGCATGGCTGAATGAGAATAAACCAGCGAGACAGAGGGGGGAGACATTAGGAAGGACAGTTTTCACATGTTATTAGACAAAAATATGAAACACTGAGCTACTTCCTGATTAACCCCTTACATACTGTTCATAGTGTTCCTTTCGGATTATTAGCCTATGACAGCATTTGAAGTCTATTTTGTGTTCATGTTTTTTTTTTTACATTTGATACTATTACAGTGAAAATACATCCACACTCACACTATATTATAATCTTCTGTTATCTAAATTGAGAACATAACAGTCATAATTATTTCTGTGAAGGATGGCAGGCTTCACGATAACCTTTAACATCCTCTATCTGTAGATCATTTAAAAGATAGTTTCATTTTTGGTTATTTTAGGCCACTGTAGGAGAAGTCAGGAAACTTCAGGCTTAACCCTCCTGCTGTCCTCGAGTCAAGGAAGGAAGGGAGGAAGAAGGAAGGGAGGAAAAGGGAAGGAAGGAAGGGAAGAAGGAAGGAAGGAAAGGAGGGAGGGAGGGAAGGAAGGGAGGGAGGAAGGAAGGGAGGGAGGGAGGGATAAAGGAAAAGAGGAATGGAGGAAGAAAGGAAAGAAAGGACGGAAGAAGGAAGGGGAGGGAGGAAGGAGGAAGGGAGGAATAAAGGAAAAGAGGAAGGAAGGAAGGTAGGAAAGAAGGAAGGAGGAAGGGAGGAAGGAAGGACAGAGGAAAGAAGGAAGGGAGGAAGGTAGGAAAGAAAGACAGAGGAAAGAAAGAGACAGAAAAGGATGAAGGGAGGAAGGAAGGGAAGGAAAGAAGGAGGGAAGGAAGAAAGGAAGGAAGAAGGAAGGAAATGAGGGAGGAAGGAAGGAATGAAGTACAGCGGAAAGAAGGAAGGGAGGAATGAAATGAAGGAGAGAAGGAAAGAAGGAGGACACGAAGGTTAAATAATTTTGTATTGCTTTAAAATGTCAAAATAGGTCAAATTGGCTCCAAACAGTATATTTCCTTCTTGACTAAAAACATTTCACCTTAGATATGAATTTTATATTTTTGTAAAAGGTAGTAAAAAAAAAAAGTCTATTTGATAAAGTTTGACCGTGGCTCTGAGTCAAAACAGAGTCTTAAATCAGCTTGAAGCCAACTTCAATTTTATCGCCCCCAAATTTATGCCGTACCAGATGTGGGAGTAATTTAACTTATTTAGAAACCCTATTTAGAGTTACTTCCCCTAATTAAAGTTAATGCATCTAATTAAATCTGTCACGTTATGTTAGTCATAGTGATAACTCTGGTGGGCAGAAAGAGGATTGATCTGAAGAGTGAGAGATTGAATATAGAGGAAGTTACAAATAACCCAAAAAAATGGATTCAAGTAATAAAACAGAGAGGCGTCAAATATTCTCTTTGTTTATATAAAAAAGGTGAATGTGTTGACATATATGTAATTATTCATGCTTCCTGTTGATTCTGATTCTGTCACAGTGTTTATGAATTTAAACCTTTTTCCCAAATGACTTATAGAAGCATTCGAGTGAGAGAAAGCCATAAGTTCACCCTCCTGTTGTCCTTGAGTCAAGGAAGGAAGGGAGGAGGAAGGGAGGAAGGAAGGAAGGGAGGGAAGGAAGGAAGGATTGAAGGGAGGTGGGAGGGAGGTGGAAGGAAAGGAGAGAGGGAGGGACGGAGAGAGGGAGAAGGAAGGAAAGGAGGGAGTAAGGAATGGAGGAAGGAAGCGAGGAAAGGAGGGAGTAAGGAATGGAGGAAGGAAGGAAGGAAAGGAGGGAGGAAGGAAGGAAGGAAGGGAGGGAGGAAGGAAGGAAGGGAGGAAGGAAGGTGGGAGGGAGGTGGAAGGGAAGAAGGAAGGAAAGGAGAGAGGGAGGGACGGAGAGAGGGAGAAGGAAGGAAAGGAGGGAGTAAGGAATGGAGGAAGGAAGGAAGGAAGGAAGGAAGGGAGGGAGGGAGGGAGGATGGAAGGGAGATGGAAGGGAAGAAGGAAGGAAAGGAGAGAGGGAGGGACGGAGAGAGGGAGAAGGAAGGAATGAAGGAAGGAAAGAAGGAACAGTCAAAACAGAGGACGACAGGAGGGTTAAAGAGCTTCAGAGACTTTTTTTTTTTTTTTTTCTCCCTGCTTTTGGAAGCATAAGAAATTCAATTATGTATAACAAACAGGCAGTACTCCCTAATGAGTGTGCTTCTAAATTATATCCATGGATGTGCCTGGAATAACCTTTTAAAGTGAAGAGCCACTTAATGGTAGAAGGTGTATGTGGTGTACTGGGGGGAGGGGAAGGAGGAGGAGGAAAGGGGGTGGGGGGGGGGGGCACAAAGGAAAGTTGCTATTTCAAATCCCAAAACAAGATGGAAGCCAATTATAAAGTGAAAGTTAATGAGACACATTCCCTTCTCCTTCAGCCGCCGACCGTCCCAGCGGAGCTTGGCAATGTCCGACAGAGGAAGACTGGAGTTGTACATTCAGGCTCCCGACTGGGATGAAGTATAATGCTATGAATGTAAAGTAGGGATGTTGAGCTGAGCCTTTTTTTAGCCTCCTCCAGATAAATAAAGTGAACAAATATGTGATTTTTTCTTTTTCCTCTTTTTAAAAAAGCTTATGCTGTGAGTTTCATATTGAATTAGACTTGAATCCAGTGGAACTTGTCAAAAAGCCATCTATAGCAGAGGTGTCAAACTCATTTTCATTCAACGGCCACATGCAGAACAATTTGCTCTCATGTGGGCCGGATCAATAAAAAGATGGAGGGAGGGAAGGAAGGAAGGAAGGAAGGAGGGAGGGATGGAGGGAAGGAAGGAAGAAGACGACAGGAAGAAAAGAAGGAAGGAAGGAAATAAGAAGGGAAGGAAGGAAAGACAGACAAAAGGAAGGAGGGGAGAAAGGTAAGAAGGACAGACGGAAGGAAGGACAGAAGGAAAGGGAGGAAGGAAAGAAGGAAGGACAGAAGGAGGAAAGGGAGAAAGGATAGGTGGAAGGACAGAAGGAGGAAAGGGAGAAAGGATAGGTGGAAGGAAGGAGCGAAGTAAGGAAAAAAGGAAGGTAGGAAGGACAGGAGGAAGGACAGACGGAAGAAAGGGAGGAAGGACAGACAGACAGACAGACAGACAGACAGACAGACAGACAGACAGACGGAAGGAAGGACAGAAGGAAAGGGAGGAAGGAAAGAAGGAAAGACAGAAGGAGGAAAGGGAGGAAGGACACATGGAAGGAAGGAATGAAGGAAGGAAAAAAGGAAGGTAGGAAAGACAGACAGACGGACAGACTGAAGGATGGAAGGAAGGAAGGACAGGAGGAAGGACAGACAGAAGGAAGACCAGACAGACAGATGGAAGGAAGGACAGAAGGAAAGGGAGGAAGGACAGGTGGAAGGAAGGAATGAAGTAAGGAAAAAAGGAAGGTAGGAAGGACAGATGGAAGGGAGAAAAAGAACGCAGGAAGGAAAGTGGACCGGATCGCACCCCTCAGCGGGCCGGTTCTGGCCCACGGGCCGCATGTTTGACACCCCTGATCTATAGCAATTCCACAAACATTAACCTTGCATGTTTCATCCTCCCACTGAGATCGCTGAGTCTCATTTATTTTACAGGAAGTAGATTTTTTTCCATAAGCTAAATTGACATGTATATTTTAAAAGCAGACATTAACGTGTCTACGAGTGTAAAAGCATCAAAGATCCACTGACAGAATATTTAAAGCAGTAAACAGCAGGGCAGATAAAACACACATTAGTAATAAAATGCATCTCTATGGAAACCACAGTAACAATGTAAATAGATTTAAATATGTTTGCACAAATTACCCATCATTCTTTTAGAAGAGAAAGTGAGTCGGCATACGGTTACATACATACTGTTCATGTTCTGACTCATAATTGGTCTCTATACCAAATCACATGAATAAATCCCTTTCATTAAGTCATTGATTAATATTTGATTCATCTTATGGAAAAAGAGACATTCACTATCACTGTGTTATGGTCCAGGAGAACATTTTATATAGAATATTAAGAATATAACATGTTTGGATGTGAGTTGTGGTAATAATTGTCAATATTCAAAATGTTACTACAGACTTTAATATTCATGGTAATAAAATCTGAATAGTTTGTGTTTAGATATGAGATGCATGGTCACATTACTGTTGATGTAAATTGGTCTCAGTCCTTTTTTGAAAGTGATATTTTGGAAGAGAGTCTAGTTTCACAGTAGACTTAATTGGTCTTATCGTCAAAAGACACACCCATCGTTCAGAGGACAGATGAAGTAGCTGCTGTTTAACTCAGGATCCAGAAGTCTAGATAAGTTATTATATGATGTTTGTTTATATGATGATCAATAAGATTCATAAATGTTAACATTTAGGGTTCAACAAGAGGAACAATCACAATCTTAGGTTTTTCATACTGCCAATTCCACAACAGTGCCTTGACTGGCTTTAACCCTCCTGTTGTCCTTGAGTTAAGGAAGGAAGGAAGGAAGAAAGGAAGGAAGGGAAGGAAGGAAAGGAAAGAAGGAAAGGGAGGAAGGAAAGGAAGGATGGAAGAAGGAAGGAAGGTAGGAAGGAAAGAGAGAGGGAGGGAAAAAGGAAAAGAGGACAGAGGAAAGAAGGAAGAGAGGAAGGTAGGGGGAGGAAATACAGAGAGAAGGAAGGGAGGAAGGAAAGTAGGAGGGAAGGAAGGAAAGAAGGGGATGGAGGAAGGAAAGGAGGAAGGGAGGAAAGAGATAGGTAGGAAAGAAAGAGAGAAGGAGGGAGGGAGGAAGGAAAGAAGGACAGAGGAAAGAAGGAAGGGAGGAAGGAAGGTAGGCGGGAAGGAAAGAAAGGGGAATGGAGGAAGGAAAGAAGGAAGGGAGGAAGGTAGGGGGGAGGAAAGACAGAGAAGGAAGGGAGGAAGGAAGGAAAGAAAGAGAGAAGGAGGAAGGGAGGGAGGACAGACAGAAGGAAGGAAGCGAGGAAGTATGAGGTAAGAATGAAATGAGAGCCGCCACAGTTACAATATAAGCTCAGAGGAAACACTTGTTCCTGAAGGGTCAATCATAACTCCTCATGTAACTCCTAATGCTCCTGCAGGACACAAACTGTAAAAGAGGTAATACTGACACATTGAACTCATCAACAGTAATACATCATATCTGAAAGCATGAGGATGCAAAGAGCACTGCAGGACGCCTCCGACATGTCTCTGTAATGTGTGAGAGATAATTAGTAGTGAATCAGTTTGCTCTGTTCATCGACTGTGTGCTCGCAAATTACTTTTTGGAAAGAGGTCCCTTGTTCAAATCTGGCTGGGGACCTTAGTCGCATCTCTCTCTCTCTCTCTCTCTCTCTCTCTCTCTCTCTCTCTCTCTCTCTCTCTCTCTCTCTCTCCGTCTGTTTAGACTGTTATTACTTTCTTTCTTCCTTCCTTCCTTCCTTCCTTCCCTCATTCATTCCTTCTTTTCCTTCCTCCCTTCCTTCTTTCCTCTGTCCTTCCATCCATCCACCCTTCCTTCCTTCCTTCCTTCCATCTTTCCCGCCTTCCTTCCTCCCTTCCTTCCTTCCTTCCTTGACTCGAGGACAACATGAGGGTTAAGTAGAGGAAAAGATTATTTCCCTTGAATGGGTTAAGAAAAAATTGGATCCTACTTTTCCCATAATACAAATTGGTTAAAAATATTATGACTCCAAGCCAGACTCCGATGACCCTGATGATTTTAAGCAGGGATATTTTCTCAAACTTTATAAAAAAGCTTCCTCTAGTAGATCCACATAAGAAATGAAACCTCTGTTTTCATAGACTAAGTAGTTTCCTTTCCACTGCGAGTCAATTAAACTCCAGGTGTAAAAAGCGTTGAGTGCCTCTTCATGATATGAATGAAAAATGATATAATTTAATGAGAGCTGAAGAGATGTTGTGATGTGATTATACTGGCCAACAGATGACCTTGTTTACCATTGTAAGAGACTTCCTGGCAAAGTGAAGGCACAGTCTCTCTCCTGCTGTTAAATGGGAGCTATTTGGGCTTCCCTACTGCCTGAATGCTGGATATCTAGTTTTTTGAACATATTCCATTTTTTTTCAGTTAAAATGTCAATTTCTATATTAAAAAAAAACAGCTAT
The DNA here is from genome assembly GCF_027409825.1 of Scomber japonicus. NCBI lineage: Eukaryota > Metazoa > Chordata > Actinopteri > Scombriformes > Scombridae > Scomber > Scomber japonicus. The sequence continues at coordinate 8,669,621 of NC_070579.1, forward strand.
ATAATTATCTGCTTTCAGTTAAACTTTTCCACCAAGCAGCGATGGGGGACCAAAGCAGTGACTTGGCACTGTGGAAACAAATGTCGAGTGCCAGCGTCACACTGTTTCTTTAACCCTACAAAGATAATACAGGCCCCCAAAAAAACAATTACCAATTTGGACTCCTGAATTCTCCAACAGTCCAATAGAAACATAAATCCCACATGTACAGATTTATTTAGAGACTTCTGCTCTGAATGATCTCAAATCAGCTTTTCCTTATGAAGACTGTGTAAAGTGAATTCAGACATTTTCTTCTAAACACATTAAATAGGTCATAAATGTGTTTCTAAAAAAGATGTAAAACACATTTCACAAACTGTGTTTCAAGATTTCTGTGTTCAGGATTTAGTGAGCGGGTCTGGAAAATCACTGCCGCATTATTAGCATAAACCCGCACATGCTGCTGTAGAGGTATGAAAACATTCAGCGCACACTACTACTACTACAATCTACAGTTAGCCAGTTAGCTGAGGTAGCCGCCGAGCTAGCAGCCGAGTTAGCCACCGAGCTAGCAGTCGAGTTAGCCGCTGAGCTAGCAGTCAAGTTAGCCGCCGAGCTAGCAGCTGAGTTAGCAGAAGAAAGCTCTCAGACATATGTCCATGTTTCTGGTAGAGGTGGTGACTTTGATTGACAGGTGACACTTGGTAGGGGGCGGGGCTTCAGCGGACTCGGAGGCCACGCTCACAGTGTTTGGGAGCAGAGAAAGAGGCTGACTTTTACACAACTTTGAAGCCTAATTTCATATATTTGGTGATTTTTTTAATCATTCAAATTTGGCAGGGTGGTTAACAACACACTTTTCTGTGGTATGTCAAACTCAGAACACATATTTATTCTTACTTTACTCAACTGCCAATACACATTTATTTTGTATACTTGCAAACTTGGATAATACACAGATTCGGATTCTGCTCACAGTGTTTTATATTAAGGGTGTGTTCTTTGATATCCATCTTATTCAGCATGTAGCAGTATTCTCTATGTGTGAGTGTGTGTGTGTGTGTGTGTGTGTGTGCAAGTTTATTTTTAAGTGTGTGTGAGCTCATTATTATTCCCCTTGTGCTGCACCTGCCATATGCCTGATTACCTTCCAATCTCCTTTGTACGTCAGGGTGACACACACACACACGCAGCCACACATACACACACACCAACTCATTGCTTCCTTCTTTTGGTCACCCTCATCTTGTCCTTCCTCGTTTTTTAAAAAAATGTTTTATCTCACCTCATCTTTTATCACTTTTATATCGCTTTCCCTGTCTTCAACTACCATTTCTCTCCACTCCATTTTTTTTTGTCTCTTCTTATTTCTATCTTTGTCTTGGTTTCTCTTTTACTTACTTGCTCTTGCTTTAGTTTGTCTGCCTCTCTTTATCTTTCTCTCTTCTTTCTCACACACACACACAAAATATCCTTCCTTCTGCACTGTCTGGAAAGAAATCCGGATGTATATGTGTAATGAGAAAGTTTAAGTCCCTCAAAGAGGATTGTAGCATAGTGTGTACAAAGCTAATCTTACTGTGTGTGTGTGTGTGTGTGTGTGTGTGTGTACTGTATGTGTGTTTTTCTGAGTGCATGAATTTGCATATCTTTGTTGCAGGCTGTGTGTGTGTGTGTGTGTGTGTGTGTGTGTGTGTGTGTGTGTGTGTGTGTGTGTGTGTGTGTGTGTGTGTGTGCGTGTGCATTAACTGTCTCATTAAGTTTCCTGTTGACTAAGAAGCTGTATCATTTCAAGTTTAGCATTTTGTACTTTTCTGTCACCCGTGTCTCAAAAAAAACTCACCTGCAATTAACTTTCTTTGGTCAGAGCTACTTAGTCGGTGGGGGAAATCACAGTTTGTTTACACATGACTCAATTATGAGGAAATCAGGGCTTTTAAATGAAAGCGGTCATCCGGTTTTTTTCCATAATTGATGTGTCTGCAGTCTGCGTAGCTTTAATTTGGCTCTTGTGTGCTTTTCAAACTACGTAATAATAGAGGGGAGAACAATCTATTGTCAGCTGTCACTGGATAATTTTCATCTGAGGTTGTCCAAACATTGATGGAAATGGGATTTAGCCGATGTTTTTTATCCAGTTAACTTATCAAACAGAAGGAGATGAGGCAAAGGCATCTGTCAATCCAGATATTAGTCCATCCATCCATCAGCTTTCTGCTCCAGGTCATGGTTTCAGCAGGTTTAGTTAAATAATCCAGACTTACCTCTCCTCAACCACGTCCTCTAGTTCGTCCATTAGCACCCAGACACATTCCCAATACAGACAGGATAAGGGTCAATTATGTTTTTTTGTGTCCATGTTGTCTCTTAAGGCATGAAAAAAAAAGATTTGAACTTCTTTTTTTCATCAAATTATATTACACTACATTATAATGACATAAATCAACTGATTCGCACTAGCGTCCATTGTGGTGGCTGAAGTGCAACTATGCCATCAAAATCATCATCATCAAGCATATATAAGAAAACAGCTTTTGAATAGTTGTCCACTGTAGTTAAAATCATGCTAATACAAACTGAACTTTTGCCACAGCGTCACATTAAAATCGGGTATTAATCGAGTACACACAAAAAAAAGTCATCTGCTGTCTTATAAAAAGGTGTCGCCAAATTAACCAAACTGACATTTTAAGGATTATAACTTTAAACATAGTGATGACCACACTTACTATCTGAAAAATGCAGCTACTAGGAGAGCTAGATTTTTATATGGGTCAAAGATGTTGTTTTGTGTCCATGTGGTTTAGTTTGAATTTAAAGGCATTACAATGATGAAAATAAACATATGAATAATTTGCACACATTTTTTTTGTCTGCTTTTAATGCATTTTGAGAGAATATATTAGAGGATTATGGCAAAAATGTCCAAGTGGTGTAACCATAAAAACTTCAACTTGCTTAAAAACAGTAAATTCTCAATAAAACACCATATCAACTAGTTTGGCATGATCTTACTTTATAACTTTTTATATTAAATAAATGTAATTAAATACAATTGTTCTAAATATTACATTTAATCTGGAGAATCATGGAGATCAGGAACTATTTCAGTAATTATCTGTATACGTCTACTTAAATACACTGTAGGTGTTTGAAATATTTAATATTTATCAATCGTTCGCGGTTACACCATTTGACATTTTTAAGAGCATTCAGTCTTACTTTTGGTATCAAATGGTGCAAATGTCAGTTCAATCTACATAAAACCAACATACATACCCAATGTACCTTTTAACAAACCTGATTCATGCTTTTAAGACATATATATATTAAAGATATTCATATATAATCCTTCCAACATGCTGTAGGTTGACCCATTGTCTCTTCATAGTTTAAGGAGCTTAGGAAAAGGGGAGGAATGGTCATTATATATGTCAAAGCTCCTCACTCAGTTTCTAAGGGTGAGCCCAGTCACCCTTTAAAGGAAATTTATTCCAACCACTTGACATAATTTTTTCATTCATCACCCAGAGCTTAACACTATAGCTGAGGGTTGACATCTTCTCCTGTAAGGGGCCAATTTATATATATATGTGTGTATGGTTGAATAGCTTCCAAAGCCCCTTCCTCCCACATATTTCCAGTGTCAGATTAAGGGGAGAGAGGGGGAGGAGGGGGCTTTGTAGAGCCATATGTGTAACTTCTAACACAGTCACTCTGACATTTACATCCAGTTCATGTAGTGACTGGAAATTATCTTTCTACTGTAAGTCGCTTTTTACATTCCTGACTCAACTACTTATTTAGTTTTTCAATGACTGCGTGTTGATCGTGTGGCAATAAATAAAGGATCATTGAAAAAAGAAAGTTAGATTTGGATTGTTCTTATTGAAAACTCTTCTGTTGACCTGGATTTCATTACTAACCAGTCATAGCATACAGCAACACCAGCAGCAATCCTGCTTTTACAGACTGAGTGCAACACAGTGGGTCTGTTTGAAACCGCATACTTCTATACTACATACTACATACTACATACTTCTATACTACACACTAAAGGACCAGATAGTAAGCAGACCGTTTACACTGTAGTAAACTACACGATTACCCACAATGCATTTGGTTCCTACCCGAGCTGAAATCATCAGGCTGAAGCTGATTTCATTTTAGCTCTAACTCTGTAAATAAACCACTTTATCCACATTTCTAACCTTTTTAGGAAGAAAGTAAAGTAGCCCTTTAGATCCACAATGTGACGCTAATTTGTCCAAATAACACCTGTTTAAAGTTTTGCGTCACATTGTGGATCTAAAGGGCTACTTTACTTTATTCCTAAAAAGGTTAGAAATGTGGATAAAGTGGTTTATTTACAGAGTTAGAGCTAAAATGAAATCAGCTTCAGCCTGATGATTTCAGCTCAGGTAGGAACCAAATGCATTGTGGGTAATCGTGTAGTTTACTACAGTGTAAACGGTCTGCTTACTATCTGGTCCTTTAGTGTGTAGTATAGAAGTATGTAGTATGCGGTTTCAAACACAGCCTAGGACTGCCTTTCAGGAGAGACTTTATGAAAATATGCTATAAAAAATGTTCTATATTTAAATAATATTATGTCTCTCTCTTCTCTCTGTGTGAAGGTCAGCTCTTCACTCTGCCTTTGAGTGCACCCGTTTGGATCAACTATAAATGCTTTTGATTTCCAATGTGGTCAAACATCATGTCTTACAAACCACTTCTGATGGACTATAAATTGACCTTTAGGCTCAACTCCACACCAGTCCGGTACAATGTCAGCATCATTACAGAAGCTGAACCAATCTTTGTCTTGATTTTATTAGGGACAACAACTCATTCCCGACCTAAAGGGGGAATTCCACCATTTTACAGCAGGTCAGTTTATAGTTAATGTGTTCATTCTCATCCCGACTGCTTCGTACCCGGCTGAAACCTGAAGGCCATGCCTGTCATGGTCCGATGAACTCAGCAGAACGACATCATCATCAAGTGGTCAAAGCATTTTTAATTAAATCTCTAAATGTTCACGGTGCAAACATGTTTTTATTAGAGGATTCAGGAATTGAAAATATGTCTCTGTATTCAAGTATATAGTTAAAACTTGAAAGTGACAACTAGGCATGGGATGATAACCGTGTTCGAGTTATACCGCGATTTGAAAAAGCCACGCTAACCGAAACCGCCAAATGTTCTGTCATACCGTTCCTGGTCAAAAGAGGAAGGAAGGAAGGGAGGAAGCAAGGAAGGAAGGAAGGAAGGAAAGGAGTAAGGATGAAAAGAGGAATGAATTTAGGAGAGAAGGAAGGGAGGAAGTAAAGGAGGATGGAAGGAAGGAAGGAAGCAAGGAAGTAGGAAGGAAAGGAGTAAGGAGGGAGGGAAGGAAGGAAGGAAGGAAGGAAGGGATTAATGAGGAAAGAGGAAGGAAGTAAGGAGAGAAGGAAGGAAGGAAGGAACAAAGGAAAGAAAGGAGTAAGGGGGGAGGGAGGAAGGAAATGAGGAAGGATGGAAGGAGGAGGGAGCAACGAAAGAGGGGAGGAGGAGAAGACGGAAAGAAAAATTAAAGAAAGAGGAAGGAAGGCAGGAAAGAAGGAACAGTCAAAAGAGAGATGGGGTCAATTTGACCCGGGAAGACGACAGGAGGGTTAAACTAACATGTCTGTCTTTATTTTTCTTTCTTTTCTTCTTTCATCTGAACATATCTGTATTTTCTTTCTTTTTACCTTCCACACTTTTTAATTTCAGCCATTTAAATGCATGAATAAGTGAGTATGTGCTCCATCTCTTGGTAGGATGCTATGTTTCTGACCTTTGCTCTCTTCACTAATGATTCCTTGTAGTTGGAGGAATTTAAGCAGATTCTGTTGTTGCCCTCGATGTAAGCCGCTCAGCAGAAGATATCGGCTTATGCTTAATGACTAAAATGTAAATGTAATCTAAGTGAGAGGCTCTTGCTCAGATTGAATTTAAAGAAGTCATTTATCCATGACATTCCCAATTTTGTTTTTATCCCACCTGTTGTGGCGGCGTTCCCCTTCATTTCAGGATTGGTTTAAATTTGTCTTTGTAATGGATTGGAGACAAAGAGAGAGAGATCAATTAGAAACAAAGTGTGATTCCTTTATCATAACTACTATCTGTCGTATGTAGCGTTAACTATTTGGTCAGTCGTGGTCATTCAGTTGGTCCTTCCTTCCTTCCTTCCTTCCTCCCTCCTGTCTTCTTTCTTTCCTCTGTCTGTCTGTCTGTCCGTCCGTCCGTCCGTCCGTCCGTCCGTCCGTCCGTCCGTCCTTCCTTCCTTCCTTCCTTCCTTCCTTCCTTCCTTCCTTCCTCCCTCCCTCCCTCCTGCCTTCTCTTTCCTCTGTCCGTCCGTCCATCTTTCCTTTCCTTCCTCCCTTCCTTTTTTCATTTCCTCCCTTCCTTCCTCCCTCGTTTCCTTCCTTTCTTCCTCACTCCCTCCTTTCCTTCCTTCTTCCTCCTTCCTTCCTTCCTTCTTTCTTTCCTCTGTCTGTCCATCCATCCATCCTTCCTTTCCTTCCTCCCTTCCTTCTTTCCTTTCCTCCCTTCCTTCTTCCCTCATTTCCTTCCTTTCTTCCTTCCCTCCTTCCTTCTCCCTACTTCCTTCTTTCCTTCCTTCCTCCCTCCTTTCCTTCCTTCTTCCTTCCCTCCTCACTCCCTCATTTCCTTCCTTCTTCCTCCCTTCCTTCCTTGACTCGAGGACAACAGGAGGGTTAATACTTTGCACAGTGACACACTTTGATAGCAACTGTTTAAAAATGAGAAATATTTTACCACTCCATCGTTCTTCACACAAATCCTCTGAACAATCCGGGAAATCAAACCGCTGCCCTTTAGAGTAACACCATCCACGTAATTATTATTCTCCTCCTCATTGTTCTCTTCCCTCCGGTATTCCGTGTTGAGCTCGTGAGCTGCGGCTTCCCAAAGACTTCCAATTACCACCCATCCAAATAAATTAAAAGTCATCTGTCGTGCCAAATAGCCAATTAGTGAGGCTGGAAGCTCTGACCCAATCGGAGAGCAGCGGCTTTGAGAGTAACAGGGTCAGGAAGGGATATGGCTGCAGGGCTGTGGAGAAGGCACCCCGCAGCGCTTCGGCTCCCAGGTTGGCATCTGGAGAATTACTATCTAACAGTGTAAACTTAAAATGTATAGAGACAGAGCACCTACAGTAGTTAGTGTGTGTGTGTGTGTGTGTGTGTGTGTGTGTGTGTGTGTGTGTGTGTGTGTGTGTGTGTGTGTGTGTAAAGGTCAGGACTAAAGCAGATAATGTCCCTCAAGGGATGTGACATATTTTGGACGAACGTGAACTCAATGTATATTTCTGCCTGATGAACATTATTGTGAACGGCGCTCTCTCATTAACTTTATTCAAGAGAATGCCAGATTTCCATAGAGCCTCCAAGGCGAAAACCCGACTAAAACCAGGCGGGGAGTTCTGGTCCTCTGAAATGAGGTCAACGCGGAAGTAACTTAGAACTGCATTCTATCAAAAGGCCACCAGGGGGCGACCGTCTCTATACAAGTCAATGGAGAATTCACCAACTTCTCACTTGATTTCTAACCTCAGTAAACGTTTTCAAAATGTGTTTATGGTCTCAATCGCTAGTTTAAAGCCTTCTTCAATGCAGTATGATGTTCATTTGGGACATTTTGGCCTCCCTGATTTTATATTTGACGATAAAGCAGGGTATGCATTAGGGCGTGGCTACGTCCTGATTGACAGGTTGATTGACCAATGTCCTCGAGATCCAGCCCTCGCAACCATAGCAACCTCCCCGCTCCGCCCATGGCTCCGCCTCATGCCCATATAAGTAGAATCCATGTTTTAATTTTTCCCAGCATGCACCTGAAATTTTCAAGATGGCGCTGCCCAGATTCGAATATTGGCTTCCGAGCAGCAGTCCACAAACCAATGGGTGACGTCACGGATGTTATGTCCATTTCTTTTATACAGTCTATGAGACCAGAACGCAGCAGCAGCATTATTAACCTCAGACTCTGCCTCCATCATTAATACGTCATCTTCGTATGATCACTTAGAACTATTTTGAAATCTGACGCATAGTTTCAGTGTTAAAACTGATAAAATAATTGCTGTCTGTGGTTCTATATGGGCTGTGGCAATAATAATATTTAGAAAAATAATAGCTTGCAGCAACATATTGAGAAAAAAACAACTATGATCTAGTTCATTTTTGGATCTGTGAACTGAACTTTGAACTAGTTCATGTATAAAGTGACACTGTGAATGTTTGTGCAGTCAAATAATGAGATGGGAATTTTTAAATGCAAGTGTGTTGTTCATCCATTAAAAAGCAAAGTAAAAAAAAGAAGCTGAGCTGTATAAAAAACACCTTGCTGTGTATCATTTGATGTAATTACCTTTTGAATTAGATCAAGTTTATCTGTCTGTTCATGCATTGAGTAATATGAAAGTATTATGATTATTTGTGTGAACATGGTGACAATGGATCACACATGTAAAAGACATTAATAAGCATTTCTTTCAATTCTACATCACCAGTCGCTGCACACGCTCGTCTTTCTTCTCTTCAGTCAACATAATGAGTTTTTGAAACAGATTGAAACAGACGAGATTCTTTTTTTTCTTTCTTTCATATTTCAGCTCCATCTTTTACATTCTGCTCATTTGCTGCTGTCTCATTTTCTGATATTTTCTTTATCTCTTTATCCCTCCCTTTTTTTTTTCTCTCGCACATCATACCATATCTTCTCATCACTCGGTTCAAAGAAATAATTTACGTAAAGTTTTGTTACCTGGCAACACAGCGTGCTGGTGTGCACTCTGCACTCTCCACAGCAAGTCAGTCCACATGTTGTTTATGAGTCACGGCAAATGAATTTTCTCTATTAGAGCATAAATACATGCATCAAGACTTTTGCATGTCTGGGCACATACAGCGAAAGACTCTGTAATGAAGGAGGGAAGATACTGGGTGTGAAAGTGAGTGTGCATGTGGAGAAACAGAGGAGAGGAACAGAGAAAGTGAAGATAAATGTCCTATAAGGGGCGAAAATTACTGTTATATGTTAGGAGTGTTTTATGTGCTTTTATCTCTGAGTGCACTGGTGAGACCAATTCAGTTATCTTAGTTCAAAAATGTTGGGTGTAAAAACAACTTAAAGTCCGTGTAAAGTAAGAATAAATATGTGTTCTGAGTTTGACATACCACAGAAAAGTGTGTTGTTAACCACCCTGCCAAATATATGAAAATTATGAAATGAGGCTTCAAAGTTGTGTAAAAATCAGCCTCTTCTCTGCTCCCAAACGCTGTGGGCGTGTCCACCGAGTCCGCTGAAACCCTGCCCCCTACCAAGTATCACCTGTCAATCAAAGTCACCACCTCTGCCAGAAACATGGACGCTAGGTCTGAGAGCTTTCTGCTGCTAACTCAGCTGCTAGCTCAGCGGCTAACTCAGCTAACTGGCTAACTGTAGACTGTAGTAGTAGTAGTGTCTGCTGTAGCATGTTTAGTAATGAGTCACACTGGGCTAGTGACATCAGAATATACATGTTGAAGGGATTTGGCATCTCAACTATCATAAAAAAATATAACTTTGTGGAAACTCATTTCAACATTGAGAGTGAGGACAAGTTTTATAAAGTGACGATGTTTACTTCAGCCTTTACATGACGGATCACAGTTTTTCAAGTATGTCTTAAAACAACAGTCAGATGCCCAAATGAACATTGAAATAGGATTTTCCTGCAGTAATCACTCCTCCTAATGCAGCTGCAGCTCAACTGGGAAACACTGAGAGGAAGTCTTATCCTAAAAAAAGGAAATGTGTCAGATATCCACTTGATATGACTAACTCATACTGCTGAAGCTTCATATAAGCTTCAGATAAATTTTTAAATGTGTAAAAATGACTGTGTGGACTCACTGTGGGTTTTGGACCTCATTACTTACATTGAAAGTGCACTTGAAGAGGATCTTTTATTAGCCAGTATGAACAGGAGGAATGATTAGAGCCTGAAAAAACCTCTTTCATTGTTCATATGTTTAGTTTAGTTTAGTTTAGTTTATTTTGCACAAATTAAAAAAGGCACACAAACAATGACAGACAATGGCAGACAATTTAGAGTGCAGGGGGAGGCAGAAAACCCAAATGGGCCTTAAAAATGTTAAAATTACACAATATTACAGAAGATAATTTGACAACATAGAACAAACCAAAGTAAAAATGAATCCCTGGACAGAGTCTGTTGTTTTAAGACAGACTTAAAAAACAGTTTCTTCAAAAAGCTATTTGAATGTTTAGACTTGGTCTAACCCTTGCATACTGTTCAGGGTCTAATTTGGCCTTTTTTTAATTTGAGAGCTGTAAAAACACTCTATACACATTTCTTTAAGTCCAACGTTTTCCTAATGTGACCTACAGTTTACAGATATGGAAATATTAAGTAATACTGTTTACAACTGACTGTGAGGGATGTGCAATGACAAAATGTAACCTTATGTGGGTATACATGGGCTGTTTTTATATATAGTATTATCAATGATCTTTTATTTTATTTTATTTTGTTTTATTTATTTTTATTTATGAATGATGCACTGACTGGTCAGCACTTTAACCCTCCTGTTGTCCTTGAGTCAAGGGAGGAAGGGAGGAAGAAGGAAAGAGAGAAGGAGGGAGGAAGGAAAGGAAGGAAGGAGGGAAAGAGGAAGGAAGGACGAAAGGGGGATGGAGGAAGGAAGAGAGGAAAGAGAGGACGGAAAGAAAGAGAGAAGGAGGGAGGAAGGAAGGACAGACAGATGGAAGGGAGGAAAGAAGGAACCGTCAAAACAGATGGGGTCAATTTGACCCGGGAGGACAACAGGAAGGTTACATTTCGTTCTATTATATTCTATAAAATGCATATTTTTTAAAATATTTGTGCAGCTGATACACATTTTTATATTTGCGGTGGAAGGAAGAAAGAAGGGAGGGAGGGAAGGAGGGAGGAAGGGAAGGAAAGAAGGAGGGAAGAGGGAGGGAGGAAAGGAAGGAAGGAAAGAAGAAGGAGGGAAGGAGGAAGGAATGAAGGAAGGGAGGAAAGGAAGGAAGAAAAGAGGGAAGGAAAGAAGGAGGGAGGGAAGGAAGAAATAAAAATCAGCATTCAGACATATTGCTGTATTCATCATATTGTGTATTCCATAAAATAGTGATCTCTCCATAGGATGAGAAACAGAAGGATTAATCAAATATGTATTAATGACTGATGGGGAATTTCTGAATGTGAATGAATGTAGAGACTAATTATGAGTCAGAATGTGAACATGTATGCGAGGGTTAAGGATTAAATTAAGAATGAGAGTCTTCGCCCATTAGCTTTGACCGTTCAGAGCTATGTGTGCATGTATCACATCTGCAGGAGTCCTTATACTAACATCCAGAATCAAGACTTTGGATTGAAATGGTTAAGGTTAAGTATACGTATACTGATATGTCAGGGTTATGACCATGAGGGCTAAGTGATTATGGAAATGATAGTCCTTCACGAATAATGCATACACACTGTCTGTCGTACAATGTGTGTGTAGAGAAGCAGCTGTCAAGAGAAGGATAGAAGAAGAAGAAGAGGAAGAGAGCATATGAAGAAAAAAAAGAGAAGACAGAGAGTGGAGGCTCTGCTGTTTATGCATGATCTGAATATTCAGTGGGTAAATGTCAGTGTCTACATACATAGTGTGCGTGTGTGTGGGTGGGTGTGGGTTTGACTTAAGACACGTTCAGGGACACACAAATTAGAGTCAAGACCAGTTGATTGAGGACAGCTTGTGCAATTTAGGGGATAGGGAGGTTACGGTTTGAGTAAGTAGTGGTTGTGTTTAGGGTCCAGGAAACGAATGTAAATCTATGGAAATACCCCCAAAATGACTTAAATAAACCTCTATGTGTGTGTGTGTGTGTGTGTGTGTGTGTGTGTGTGTGTGTGTGTGTGTGTGTGTGTGTGTGTGTGTGTAAACCTCATTACAGTTTTCCAACTTTAATTGATGCCTCCTGACTTGAGAGAGAGACCAAAGCAACAAAGATAAATTGCCGATCTCAAACTGACTAAATGAAGTACAGACATGAGAATAGGAACAACCCCCTCCTCTCTCTCTCTCTCTCTCTCTCTCTCTCTCTCTCTCTCTCTCTCTCTCTCTCTCTCTCTCTCTCTCTCTCTCGCCCAGCCCTCTCTCCATCTCAGTGTTTAATTCCCCCTCTTCTCCGTTCTTCCTTTCTCCATCTACTCTTTAATTCCTCCTTCCTCTCTTCTGACACATTTCTGTCTTCCATCTTTCTCACCCTGTATTTCTCCTCCCCACATTTTGCCATCCTTTCATCTTCAATTTCCAAGATCTTGTGCCTTTTTTCTTTCCTTCCTTTTTTGCCTCCATCCATTTCTTCCTACTCCTGGCACTGAGCTGCTCTTTTCGCTCTCTCTCTCTCTCTCTCGCCGCTCTCTCTCTCTCTCTCTCTCTCTCTCTCTCTCTCTCTCTCTCTCTCTCTCTCTCCAGCATAGCTGTTATTCATTCCCCCCCCCCCTCCTCGCCCCCTCTCCTGTTCTAGCATATGGCCAAAGATCTCCCAGCTGGCTCCCTCTGGACAGAGAGTCGTGCTAGTCATGTTCTGGACCGAAGGTAAACGAAGGGAAGAAAAAAAAAAAGAAGGGAGGTGGGTGAAGCTGAAGAGATGGGAGGAGGGAAAGGGGGGGGGGGGTTCAGTCACGACTAGAGAGGAGATGGGGCGAGAAGAGGGAGGGATGCAGGGGAGAGGAGGGGATGGGAGTGGAAATGAGCTCATTGCAGGAGAAGGAAAAAAAAAAAGAGCTCGGAGAGGAGATATAGGGGCTCGGAAAAAAAGAGGAGAGGAGTTGAAGAACGAGACAAGTGGACAGACTGAAGATAGAGGAGTGGAGATCAGAGGAAGCATAAGGAAAGAGGACGTTGAGAATAAGACATGATAGAAGAAGAAGAAGAACAAAACAGCTGTGAAGTAAGAAGTGGAAGATGAAAGGAGTGAATAGATGGAGTGAAAGTGATTTTAAAATGAAGAGATGACATATGAGATGGAGGTGGATGAGTTGAAGCAGATAGGTTGTGGCATTTACACACAAACACACACACACACACACACACACACACACACACACACACAGCTTTCAATTGCTCGGTATTGATCCGCACATCAGTGATGGTTTCGGTGGGGTCACTGGTTCCCATTACATCTAACAGATCCCATCAACATCTGTACAACCTGGTCATTGCATCTCGCCCCTCATCCTCACTCAATCACACGCTCAGTTTACTGTTCACAGCCGAATTACTCACCGACAGTCTACATGTGGGCCTTTATTAACCCGGGGGTACGCCGCTCGCTACAGGCGTGGGAGACTGATCTGTGTCATCATCTGACACACAGCCTGGTGTAAACATCCAACACACAGCTGAATATTTATTTGACAAGGTTTGAATAATCCTAACCAGTGTTGAAATCTTTTATCCACTTGCCAGTTCCTTGTTTTTCTTGGTGGTTAGTTACCGTAAATTCTGGACTATAAGCTACTACTTTTTTCACACGCTTTGAACCCTGTGGCTAATCTATAGAGTTTTACGGGATAACAGCCTCCAGGTGGTGCTCTAGCAGGAAGCGCAAGAGCGAGACAGACAGGTGGAAGAGATAATGTGCCAAGGAAGATGCTCGTTTGATTTGATAAAGGCAATCGATCTGGCTGTGGAAGAAGGAAATACAGCTGTTGCACGTTAGGTTGGCATCAATGAATCGATAGTGAGACGTTGGAGACGGCAGCGTGAAGAACTGACTCAATGCAAACCCCTGTGGCTTATAGACAAGTACAGCCTATATATGTACAATTTTATTTTTATTTTTAAATTTAGTTGGTGCGGCTTATATTCAGGTGTGCTCAATAGTCTGGAATTTACGGTAATTTGATTCTGATATCTGAAGTGCAGAAACAGCTATGGAAATACTTCAAAAATGACTTTAATCAACCTGTGTGTGTGTGTGTGTGTGTATGTGTATGTGTGTGTGTGTGTGTGTGTGTGTGTGTGTGTAAATGTTTGTTTAAACCTCATTACAGTTTCCAACTTTAATTGATGCCTCCTGACATTCAGATGATTGGCTCATGCAGAGAGAGATATGCTGTATCTGTATTTTCTAATGATCTTCTATTGAACCTCTGCTGTTGACTTTTTATTCATTTTTTCTTTCAGTATGCAAAACAACATACATGCACACCAATTGGGCACAAAACACATACCATGGGCAGGATCAACATAAATACAGTACACATACATATATACATAAAGGTGTGGGTACCTTTACTTATCCCAGCAGCTCAGGCAGTATACACATACAGTAGTAATCACATATAAACATATTTATATTCACATGTATGCACACTATATCCACTCCTACTTATACAGCATGCATCTTTGTATTCTACATTTTTGCTTTTACTTAGGTACATACGTCTAAACCAGAGGTGTCAAACTCATTTTCATTCAAGGGCCACAAACAGTCCAATTTGATCTCATGTGGGCCGGATCATCAAGGAAGGAAGGAAGGAAGGAAGGAAGGAAAAAGAAAGACAGGAAGGAAGGAAGGACATATTGGAAGGAAGGAAGAAAGGAAGGACAAAATAAAAGAAAGAAAGAGAGGAAGGACAGAAGGAAGGAAGAGAGGAAAAAAAGACAGGAAGGAAATGGGCCGGTTTTGACCCCTTGGCGGGTGGGTTGTGGCCCACGGGCCCCATGTTTGACACCCCTGGTCTAAACCAAAAAAACAAAGATTTTGCAGTTGGAAAAATCATTTTAAATTGGAGGCTATGACTTTACTATTGATATACCAAGTATACAAAAACTTATATTTGAGCCATTTTGACCAATTTTCTTATAAAATATCAGCTTGGTTAATTATTTAAGTGTTATCCTCTCCTTCACATTTATATTATAGACTATATCAATCCACTCGTTAATCAATAGTATGTCTTTCTAAAGCCCATTAACAACTCTCAACAGGTATTTATCCCGCTTTGCATATTCTAGTTTGTCCATATTGTCCTGTTGTGGGACTTTCAATCATCTCACTTGATCTTCATAAAGAGGTTAACTTTGCACAGTTGTCATTGAATTGATATCAAACTGGATAAAGTGTCCATTAGTATACAAAAAACTTATATTTGAGCCATTTTGACCAATTTTCTTCAAGAATATCAACTTGGTTCATTGTTTAAATGTTAATGTTAATGTAATTTAATCCATTTTTTCTGACGTTAATGCATTGCGATGTCATAATGTATTCTTCTGCTACAGGTTTTATTTTATCTCTTTATTTTTAATATATCTGAAGCTTTTGCCTTCACAAGAAATGCTGTTCTACTCCATTTCATTCAACCTGTGTGCAGCTTTCTGCTCTCCTGTAACTACCCATAATCCCTCGTGACTTCAGTGGCTCTCTGTCATCGGCCATTTTTTTTTTTTTTTTTTTTGCATCACTAAAGCTTTGCTACTATTAATTAAAGAGAGCTTAATCAAAGGGTTTATGAGGCCAAGGTGTCGGTAGTTTCGCTGATCCAGGCAGTGACAGATGGTGGCAGGTTAAAGAGTCAGCTCGCATCTCGCAGCAGCCAACTTGCCTTTTTTTATTTATTTATTTATTTATTTTTTATTTTTTTATAGGCTTTCCATCTGAAAACGGCTGCCATTACACAGCGCATCGTGAGCCAATTCAACCAAAGCGCCAAAGACATCTGTTCCTATAAAGGAAACACATAGTGCTGCTGTCCTGGGCAACACCACCTTAGCTGCTAGTTTCTGGGTGGCAGAGTTAAGCTATGGGACTGTAACTGGTGTAACTGGTGTGATTGGCTGGGAGAATCTGGGAACCAGTGAGACGCCCTCTAGCAAAGGACCAAACCCCTACTACTGAAATAAAAAGCTACTCTATGTATAAATAAAAAAATAAAAAACACCAAAGCACACATTGTTTTATTTGAACAAAGGATATTATATTTACTAATCAATGTTTTAAGTTTGAGTTATGCTAATTATTTACTATTACAGGAGCCATTACAGGACAAAATTTAAATGAACTAATGAGATTGTTAGCTATTAAAAACTTACATATTGTAGCATGCATGCAACTTGACCCCTTACTAAAGCTTTTCTCTTTGTAGACGCTCTAATTGATTACTTTCTCCCATTGGATATATACATTTTGGGTCTGTTCAGGTAGAAAAAGGGTGATAGATTTGGGGATGGATTCACAGAGTAGCTGTACATTTACATTAAAAGAAAACCAAAGCACACATTTTCTTTGCTAATTATATTTACTAATCTATGTTTTAAGTTTGAGTTATGCTAATTATTTACTATTACAGGAGCCCTTACAGGACAAAATTAAAATGAACTAATGAGATTATTAGCTTTTACAAACTTACATAAAGCTTTTCTCTCGATAGATGCTCTAATTCAGGGGTGTCAAACATGAGGCCCGTGGGCCAGAAACCGCCCGCCGAGGGGTCCAATCTGGCCCACTTTCCTTCCTGGCTTCTTTTGCTTCCTTCCATCTGTCCTTCCTCCCTTCCTTCCTTTCTTCCTTTTTTCCTTTCTTAATTCCTTCCTTCCTTTCTTCCATCTGTTCTTCCTTCTGTCCTTCCTTTTTTCCTTTCTTTGTTCCTTCCTTCCTTCCTTTTTTCCTTTCTTCATTCCTTCCTTCCTTTCTTCCTTCCATCTGTCCTTCCTTCTGTCGTTCCTTTTTTCCTTTCTTTGTTCCTTCCTTCTGTTCTTCCTTCCTCCCTCCCTTCCTACCTTTCTTCCCTCCTTCCTTTTGCCTGTCTTTCCTTCCTTCCCTTCTTATTTCCTTCCTTTGCTCCTTCCTTCCTTCCATCTTTTTAATGATCCGGCCCACATGAGATCAAATCGTTCTGTATGTGGCCCTTTAATAAAAATGAGTTTGACACCTCTGCTCTAATTGATTTACCTCCTCCCATTGAATATATACATTTTGGGTCTGTTCAGGTAGAAAAAGAGTGATAGATTCAGGGATGGATTCATGTTTTGCTAAATCTTCACTTCTCTACTCTTATGTGTGGTTAGATAGCGCTTGAATAATTACTGTTTTGCAGCATTAACAGTTTCAAAGATATGGATCCTCCATCACACATGATGTACGAAGTGTCCTCTTAACAATATAGCTTCCTGTGTACAAAGGCAAATGTTATTGGTACTAGATTTGCTGGTGTGAGCTGCTCTGGCTTTTTTACTGCTATTGGCCTCCTATTGTTCCAGTTTATGTGTCTATTTGTCAGCTTCATGCAACCTGGTACTTGTCATTGACCTTTGACCTGCTTGTGAATGGCTTTCCGATGGCTCTAATCGATGTGAGCCAAACAAACAGATGGTACACCATTTATGATCATGACCTTTTTTTTTTTTTTTTTTTTACTTCATCTGCTGCTATTGAATATTGGAGCTCCAAGCAAGACCCGCAGGAACACTATCTTCTCCTTTTTTTTTTAATTCAGTGACCTTAGCTGCATTTAATTAAGTTCACTTGGGGATGTCAGGTGTAAATCAGCCTCTGATTAGATGTTTTAATGAAAACTTGCAGCTCTCTGTGCCCCCCCCCGAGGTCCAAAGGTGAGCATTCTCTGGCCAAGATTTGTGACGGTGATGGGAAATTAGGAGAGAAACTAAAAGAAAGGTAGAGAGAAGAGGAGAGGAGGAGGAGGAGGAGGAGGAAACATATTGTACAATAATAGGCACAAGGGGTCCTAAATTTCAAGATACATATTTAAACTTCCTGACGTCCTCCCGGGTCAAATTGACCCGTCTGTTTTGACCGTTCCTTCTTCCTTCCTTCCTTCCTTCCTTCCTTCCTTCCATCCTTCCCTCCGTCCTTCCATCTGTGCTTCCTCTCTCCTTCTCTCTTTCTTCCTTCCTTCTGTCCTTCCTCACCCTACCTTCCTCTCTTTCTTCTTCTCTCCTTCTTTCCTCCCTCCCTCCTACCTTCTTTCCTTGCTTACTTCTTTCCTCAGTCGTTCGTTCGTTCCTTCCTTCTTTCCTATGTCCTTCTTTCCTTCCTTCCTCCCTCCCTTCTACTTTCTTTCCTCCCTCCCTCCCTCCCTCCCTCCTACCTTCCTTCCTTACATACTTCTTTCCTCCATCCTTTCTTCCTACCTTCCTTATTTCCTTTCCTCCCTTCCTTCCTTCTGTCCTCCATCCCCCTTTCTTTCTTTTGTCGTTCCTTCCTTTCTCTCTCCTTCCTTCCTCCCTCCCTGCCTTCTTTCCTTTACTCCCCTTCCTCCCTTCCTTCCTTGACTCGAACACAACACATCGTCTCCCACACAACAGATATTGCTAGAGTCCTCAAACACAGTGTATGATTTATTGATCTGTATCTTAAGATTTACAACCAGCTGTGATGTTTAGTGCCAACGCAGGAAGCAGTGTGTTTTTTTTTTTACATATCAAGGTGGAAAGTAAGGGTGTTAGGAGTGTGTGGCATGTCTAACCTTCATGTGGGAGGCTATGAGTGTACAGTATGTCAGTGATCTGCAATTAATCTGTCTTTTTAAAGAAAGGCAACAACCTGTAAACCTGACAGGTGTGTTAATTAGTTAACCATAGCTCGACACAACTCAGCTTTATTTATATATTGTAGCACCTGTAGGAGGCTTAATGACATTTATTAGTTGATATGTTTGATTTATTAGTACATATGTAATCATTTAATTATATTATTATTATTTACGTACGTATCATCCTCCTGGGTCAAATTGACATATTTAATTTGAGTGAAATGTATGTGGACAATTTCATTGATATTATGTTTGTAACATTTGTTAAAAGGTCCTCATTATTGTTGCTTTCTAGTAACGGGTAACTTTGTTCTGTTAGAGAGTATTGTGGGAGGCGGGGGTTTGGTTAGTCGGTGGATAGCCAACAGATGTGGAAAGTCGAGCCACACAGTTTTTTTTTCTTTAATCTCTCTTCTTTTATCCTTTTAAATATTTTTGTTAGCTTTTGATAACTGTGGAGGACAGTTGCTCTGTATCAAAGTCAACCTTTAAAAGTCAGCAAGTCGTCCTGTGGATTTTGTTGCATATGGATATTGAAGGGGAATCGTTAGAGCGGCAAGCTTAAGGCTTCACAGACGTAAAACCTAACGCACCTTTCATACAAACATGCAGTCTAAAGAGTTTCACATAATGATAATAAACATACATGAATCATTTTTCCCTCTATGAACCCTATGTTTCTCTAAGCCTAACCACACTGTAGTTACCATACACAGGTACTGTATAGAGGAATCATTGTTACAAGGATGGCGATGGATGTAAAAACATGTTTTTAAGAAATCATTGAATG